>NW_012148030.1:1030309-1032112 GCF_000956105.1 Propithecus coquereli
GTAATGCCTAAAACTAAATTACAGTGATCTAGTAAAGCAATTATTTCAATAGTTGGAGCTATAGTGTCTCACATAAAGGGCAAAGGAAAGAGAACACATCTTGAAGAAGCTACACAAAGTTTTAGACATGCAAAAAGCTGAGTAATTTCACTATATCTGATTATGTGTTTATACAGACATATGCACATATACATGCATTTAGTGTGTGTGTATACTGTGTGTGGGAGTATGCATGTGCGTATATACATATACGGAGAGAGAGAGGATGAATCTTACATTTATTGAAGAGGTTATACCCTAAGATTCTCTTCAATAGGAGCAAAAATTTAGATATATTATTCATACTTGAAGAGAAGTTGAGGTCATCAATCTTATGATTCTAATCTTTAGAAAAAAATTTAATATTCCTGTGAAAGATGGCCATAGTACGTTACTTAAATTAAGCAATTCTAAACAAAATTGGGAATGAGTTCACATCAGAAATTATGGCCTTTATTGTACCACCCTTTGATCAGATAATATTAACCATCAATTTGATATTCTTATAACTTCATGACCACTATGTTTTGTACATTAAATCATATCTGGAAGGCCAATATTTAGAATAGAGAGAAGAGGTGCTGCTCTGGTTGTAGTCAGAGAGGGCCCAGAGCCATGCCCACTCAACTTATCTTCCAATCCCATTACCGAAAGAGCTTTCTCTAAGTTCTGGATTTTCCTCAGAAGACAGTTTGAAAACCATTGGTCTAAGGCATGGTTCTAATATGGAACAATTATGTCAATTGTTATCTAGCTTCTGACCTACAAGCTGCTAATAGATGAAAAGGATTGATAATAACTTATATCTGAAACTAACACCTGCAGTTATATTGCCAGGTAGCATGCTGGCTACATGGTTCTAAACAGTATTGTACAATGGATAAAAAGTTTTAAAACTACCCATTTTATATTACTACTCAAACTACCCAAACTTGAATTCCTCTCCTTCTACGAAAAGTCCTCTTCTTTTCATGCTATCACAACTAGTGGCACCCATTTCAACATAGAGGATCACCTACATTCCTCTGGCCTTCTCACTCTGCCTGTATGTAATAAATCGTGATGTTTTGTAGATTTTATGTACTTTTCACTGGCTCTCCATTCCAAATGCCACTCCTTTAGTCCATTTCAAATGCCACTTCTTTAGTTCAAGCTCTACTAAACTTTCCAAAATCCTACCAGCATGATCTAAAATTTACTTCTGATTAAGCCACTCCCTGGTTTATAATCCTTTTATGGGTCCTCATCATCTTTAGGGCAGAATTTAACTCCTAATCATGATATATGAGGTCTTTTAGGATCTGATCAATCTGAAAAGGCTCTCCAATCTGATCTCTTAGCAACTCTCTCCACCCCCCAAAAAACAAAACACTGTTTAGTGATGGTAGACTACAAAAAGTTCTCAGCTGGGTGAGGTTCTCCTATGCCTTTATAAATGTTATTTTTTCTGCTGAAAGGAATTTGTAAGAAGAAAATAATGACCATTTTGGTTTGGGCTGATATAATACAAAGTCATTCATCCTACAATATTTATTGAGTGCTTACTATATGCTATGATATACTGCAGTAATAGACTTCTTCAGCAAAAACATATCAAGAGAAATAGAGAAGGCATGAAGACACATTCTAGGTTTCAGAAAATAAGTTATTTTCAAAAAGCATTAAACACTAAGTAAAATAATAGCAAAGTTATTAAAAAAAACACATAAAATATGTATGTGGTGGGAAGGACAGAGTTTCAGTTAATGCTAGATAAGATGAGAG
>NW_012148030.1:1032162-1033257 GCF_000956105.1 Propithecus coquereli
AGCTCAGATGACTGAGGATCACATAAATCACTGGAATTAAGCACCAGTTTCCTGAGGAAGGGTCTTGTCCACCAATATCTAGAAAAAGCATCTAGTACATACTAGGCAGCAAAAAAATTAAATGTTGAATAAATAAATGAAAATCAAAAGTTATAAAGCGTTAGAATTATTTCAAGGAATGAGCACATAATTCAAAACTTTTTTTACCCAGAAATGTGAAAGACAAATTAAAACCCAATGTAAAAGAAAAATACACTGCTTCACATTTAGAGATTTATTGTCTAAGGTATGTAATATATGTTCTCAAAAATTATTCCTTTTGCTGCAGTAAAGTGGGAACATATTTATAAAGTCTCATTTATCTATTCCTTACTAGTAATAGTGTGTTCTAATAATATTTTATAATTATGGTCCAAGAAGCAATAAAAATAACAATCTAATACATTTAAAATAAAGCAATTGAAAATATATTATTAAATATCAATAGTTTAGGTTGTTTCAAGGATTAGTACTGCCTATCTTCAATAATGAGATAGATTAAGGACCACTTTACACCTGCATTAAACAAATCATAGGTATGTATCTGATTTTGACTTGAAATTTCTCTATAAAATTTCTACAAATTCATCATATCTTTGAATTACCTAGAAAATATTTGGTGCTTTATACTTTTAAGGAAACTATTTAACATATGTGTGTCAATGCTTGGGGTCACATAAACTTCAAAGACAATAAAAATTAGTTAGCAACCATCATTTATATCATACTCGAAGTAGTTTATAAAATATATTCTAGTTTGGTTTTCATTACAACTCTGAAATAAGTAACAGGATGATTATATTTCCAGTTTACAATTCAAAAAGCTGTAAGTCAGTGAGTGGCAGAGCTAGAAATTAAGCCCAAATTTTCTAATGTACATGTTCTTCTACTTAAGACTTTCTACTATATCATTTTCCTTTCCTTTCTTATTTGATAACTGCAGTGAGATGATTAATATAAATGCTAAGTAACATTTATCATTTCTTAGAATAAAGAGGCTCCAAAAGATCAAATCACTAGATAGGGTTACATAGAGAACTACTTAGCTATTTGGGT
>NW_012148030.1:1043557-1044232 GCF_000956105.1 Propithecus coquereli
AAATTATGGCCTTTATTGTACCACCCTTTGATCAGATAATATTAACCATCAATTTGATATTCTTATAACTTCATGACCACTATGTTTTGTACATTCTTACACTGGGTCTTTTAAGGTAGATTTTTAAAGTGCTTCCATATAAATACCTCTTATGTTATTTCTCCAATGTTAAAAAGCCAACTGAATGTTTTTCTAATTATTATATTTTATGATTACTTGCATTTTAAGAAAACATCTATAAGAGACACGGGACAAGATTTAATACTTCTTACACTGTAAATTAAGCATATGTTAGGTACTGTTTGAGATGTTATTCTCTTAGCTCATTTAATCCTCATAACTTTGTAAGATAAGTGTGCTATTGTTGCCCCCACTTCACAAATGAGTTCATCAATCTACCCAAGATTATACCCAACACTACACAAGTGATAAGAGTCAGGTTCCAAACCAAGGTCTACCTAACATTAAAGCTCTTTCCACTATGTCATAGTCTCTCCAAACTGAGTCTTAAAAAAGTCGCATAGTAAAGTCAAAACCAAAGGTGGTTTTAGGCCTACATCGATTTAAAGGTACTATAATCACATATTTTAAAAAAATCTGAAACAATGACATTTTCATCAACATTTAATGCTGATAACACCGTGTAACTTATGTAATTAATTATATTAAAAATTA
>NW_012148030.1:1046621-1047771 GCF_000956105.1 Propithecus coquereli
AAAGTTGAGGGGAAAGCCATGTACAAATTTATTTTTTATTCCTCAGCTCAAACTGTGGTTCTTACATTTAGGTACATACACATCCTTCCTATTTCAACTTAGACATCAATTTTTCATGAAAAGCTCTCTTTAACCCTTTACCAGCTGGCAAGAATATGTTAAGCTCATTCTATGCAACCACAGGACCAAATACCTCTTTTGCATTGTTAAATATCTGGCTTCCCACCAATGTGTAAGTTATGCAAAGACAGAAGCTGTCTGTATTATTCATTACCAGATTCTTACTACTGTGTCTCACACACAGTTTGCTTTCAATATATGTTGTTGATAAAAAGATAAATTGCTACAGAAGTAGTAAGAATGCTAATAATAGTAATGGTAGCAGCAACAATAATGATAGGTAACACTTATTGAGTGGTTACTTTGTGCTTTAAATAATTTAATCCTCATAAAAATCTATGAGATAGGAAATATTATTATCATCATCTTACAGATGAACACAACAGTGGCACCAAGAGGCTAAGCATTACCCAATATGTCACGCAAAACTAGAAAGAAAAAGAGGTGGGATTTGATTGTAGGCAATATAACTCTAGAATCTATATCCATAATCACTATAATACCTCTTGACTAAAAAGCTATTCTTCACCAAAAGAAGTGATTTCAAGTTCTAAATGCATCCTGTGGAGATATGGATATATAATTTCCTATTCATAAGAATAAAAGAATCACATAAAAAGAACTTTGCATGCAGTTTCAAAAAATGTATACAAAAGCAATTCTAGCAAATCATATCTTCTGTTCTCCCACTTGGCTATGTAGGTTTTTCTATATTAAAATAGTTACAAACAAAGTTCACTTAAGATTTAACTTTCCTGAGATTAGGATAAGCCAACATGCAAATTAACAAGACAGATCCAGCCACATTAATTCCTGTTGTCTAATTAGAGGTCTTATTAAACCATTATTAAGGATGAATTGGAAAGGGAAAAAATGTCTAGTAATTAGCACAAAAAAACTTTAGAGGAACACAAGGGCCTATGCATGCTCCCATGCCACCCTAAACAAATGTTAAAAAACTTTCTTAGTTTAGTTTTGCCTATCTACAAAAATACATAAATTATTAGGAGTACTTATTCTAAAATGCACA
>NW_012148030.1:1049203-1058112 GCF_000956105.1 Propithecus coquereli
ATAAAATATGAGTGTATATTTATTTCTATATTACTATGTAACAAAAAACACAAATATGACATTACAAATCCAGTGTATAGTGTATTTATGTTCAAAAGCACACAGTGTGCACACAGTTTGCAAAATGAATGCTCGCTAATGGTTATAAAACAGCATTGATAATAATATTTACTAAAAACTTACACATCCCAGAAACATAAATATAAGAAAAATATAGCCTCTTCTCAAGAAATAAATCTCCAATCACAAATAAAACATAAAATTGTATCTTGTCACATTTCAATAATTTTCAAATGCTGAGTCTAAAAAAACAGGATAGCATGTTAATTGCGAAAGCAGACAACACAGACAATAATCAGATATCAACAAAGAAGCTTACATTTCATGGTGATTTCCTGCTATGGTAATTTTTGCTGAATACCATTCCTTCAAATGTTTTAATGCTCCTATAGTAGGTAAACAGTCTTTCCATTTAGGAGGATCTTTGTCAGAGGGCAACAGTATTATATCTATCATTGCTCTACCTAAAAAGAGAAAAAATGCATTTTTATAATTTTAAATAATGGTGGATCAGAAATGTCTCAAAATAGTGCCCTGAACAATTGAATTTTATGTTTACTTAGAAGATAAAGGAGAATTTTAACTTGAATTTCTGAAATACTTCAAAACAACATATATCTATAGAAATTCAAAATTTTAAAGTATTCATTTGATTTAAAGCCATATTATCTTGAAATAGCTAGCATATGCTAGAAAACAATGAACTACATCATAATTACTTGCCAATTCTGCAGCAGTGGTTAATTATACACATTGCTCTCAAGATCATCAATGCTATTGTACTCAACAGAGGAAAAAAAAAACCTGTGCAATTTCACTATATTTTCCTACAATTTAATTTTGTTAACCAAAAGGATAACAAAATCATAATGTTCAAACAAATGATTTCTCTTTTTAAAGGACAATAAAATACTTAGAAAACCCAATTATATGGACATTGGATCCTAAGAAAGAATAACTTCACAAAAATTTAAATTTTGTATATTTATAAATTTACTGAAGCACCAGAAAAATCAAAATGAAACAGAAACCAAATATAAATTTGATAATGAAAGTACTCTACTTAACCAAAACAGCAACTATATAAAATTTCAATGCATACTTTGAACTTGACACATTTCATTTAAAAAATTGTGTATTTACCAAAGTATTCGCTTATTTTCCATGTGGGACTTTTGTACTAAAATATGATCTCCTTGAATATAGGGATTAGACTGCAAGCTATAATGTCCTTTATGGTAATTACATATGCTGTACTCTCATTGTATACTCAGCTCCTAGTACTATGCATGACATGTAACAGACATAACAAATAACTACTTAATAATGACCTTAAATAATGAAAATATTCAGAAAAGAACGCTCTTCAAAGTTATTTGTAGATCCCAATTATATCAAATTTTAGACAACGGCTATTTGATTAAACCAAAAGTTAAGGAGTTAAAGAGTTAAAAACTTCTTAAAAGTTTTAAGAATACTATGATATATATAGTATTTCACAGAATAAGCTTTCCATTAGAGGAAAAAATTAGGTTTTGTAGAACAATGCTGAATCAAGGGCTTCTTTTACTGTAAGACATATTCCATTTGATAATATGTGTACTAACTTCATCATAAAAGAATGTTATCCAAATTATGTAGGTTAAAGAATCCATTTTTCCAGGAGTTATTTATAAGACTAGTGTTCTACAGAACATACTCTGGAAAATAATGGTATACAGTGGAAAGATTTTTCTTCAGTGATAACTAAGTAAGGAAACAGATATGGGTATTTAATTTTCTAAGATCTAATTTTTGTCTAACTAAATGAAAACAATGGACAGAACTGTAATGTCTCATTATTAAAATAATGGAGTACATTCTGTATCAACTTCAATTAAGAAATTATTTTTCATTTTGAATTTCAAGATTAGCATAGAATGCATTTATCACTCATTCATAAAAAGTATAATGTAAGATACAAACTAACGAAAGCAGTCACAAAATATTACCAGGAGCAGGAAGCTTGTCTGATAACTGATGCAAATTTTCTGCAGACTCTTCATAAAGACTAAAATAAGAGGGCAAGTGAGAAAAAAAACACAAATACACATTACATACAATCATAATAGATAATATTGACTAAAAGTATCCCTGTGCCAGACACTGTTAAGTATGTTAGATGTACTATCTCATTTGATCCTAATGACAATCCCACGAGGTACTACTATAATACTATTATTATCTCCACTTTACTTGTCTAAAGTTACGTAACTAGATGTATGAAAGCCATGATTCAAACTGAGTATAAGTTCTTACCCATACCCAACAAACAATAAAAGGGAATAAAACTCCATAAATTATATCTTGTATACTAAATATAAATCTTAATAGGCCAAACATATTTCTGAATCTTAGAAGTAAGGAAATGCTAAGTATTTAATAAAGAAGAATATGAGTTTTCTCTGAATAGCATATAACAGTTCTGACTAAGGAATATGGTGCCCTCTTCAGATTCTTCAAAACTTGTTTTATCCATATGATGAAATTTTTTTCAGAATAGTTTATTATAAAGCATAAAGGTACTTAAATCCTTTATTATAAACCCACAATTGCCTGAGAAACTTAAGGCATTTCTCATAGCATGTATGAAATATAAAAGGAAAAAAAAAAGAAACTAAAGGAATCTTATGTTAAACTCTAGTTTTCAGGCTCCCTCTTGTGGAAATAATTATTAGGTCACTTATCAGAAAAACTTTTATACTTGTCATCTTTTAATAGCGGTGGAAAAACATATGGAATGATAAAAGCTTTTAAGGGTATATGAAAGCACCTAAGAAATCATCTAAAAGGACCTCAATACTTTATGGATGAGAAAACAAAGAACGAGAAAAGTTAAGCAAATAGCTAAAGTCCACTTCTACTGATCCCTGGTTCAATGACTTTTCCCTGATTCTAAAAAGGCCTCCCTTCATTAACTGGTACAAATAAATACGATCTGGAAAAAAGAAAATGAAATGTGTTAAGTCTGCAGATGTTTACAGATATATTACAATACGTGAATACCAAAATAATAACAAAAGCAGTTTTCTGTCTTGAAATATTATGGAAGAAAAAAATGAAATGTATTAACTATGAGTCAGAAATGGGATATATCATGAAGAAAAATATTATTATCACAACTTATGTCACTTGGATCTATTTATATACTGTACCAGAATTCAAAAAACCTAAAAGTGAACTCAATCATGTAAATAATCCTCAAAAAACTCTTTATGGACTTTAAAAGTTATCTGAAAAGATGAAGATACACATAAATTGAAGAAATCACACATTTCAGCCTCAAAAATAAAAAATGAAAATAGAAAAATAAAAATGATACTTTGGTTTGAATGCTAGATATTAACATTAAATAACATTTCTTGCCAAGCTCTTAAAATACAGTATATCAGGCAGAATTTATCTTCAAGAAAGTAACATGTTAATTAAAATATCACTTTTTATAATTCTTGAAATTATGCAAGCTTAAGAAATAAAACATTTTCAGATATCAATTTTTGCATTTTAAAGAATTTTATTCAGATAAAAGGCCTGAATTGCCTAATGTCTTCCAAAATTAATTGAAAATTTCAATTAATTAGAATTTCCTTAGTATAATTGCTAAAATATGTAATCTTCACCCTCATAGCTTAAATAACTGTCTAATGTTAAATATTGTAAAGAAAATATAAAAAGCATATAAGCATACTCAGCCAAGGATAACGACTCCCTGCTATTATTATCTTCTTCTTCAAAACACTCAGCAGCACTCAAACATTCTTCGGTATTTGTTTGAAAAACATCTTCAATTTTATCGTTTTCCATATCAAAATGTATCTCTTGCCAATCAGAACTACAAAACTAATCAATCAAAAGATTGCATTAAATAATGGATTCATGCAATTCCTCATATTAGCAAAGACATTCACCAAAAACTATTTTTAAATTTATATTACCTGATAAAATCCACATACTGCTTGCACTGCAAAGAACCACTTCTTGGAACCAGGTATACCACCCACCGAACAGGCTTGAAAACAAAATTACACTTATTGGAAGAAATGCATACCATAAATAAGCAGATGTCACAGCATATATACTGAACTTAAAGAATTATATAATTTTGAAATATATAGTTATCCAAGTTATATACATATGGATCATTTTAAAATCTCTGCTAAAAATTCAAACAGAACAATCTGCCTAAAGAGCAGAATTACTCAATGAATACTATGCTTTACTTCATCACAATTCAAAATACACATTATTTTAATCATTTCAAACAGATTAAAATCCACGATAAAGATGTTGAAAATACACCCACACAATTACTACTGAGTAACACAAAACCATGTAAGTCATTTTAGTGAAAACAATTCCCTTTCCAAAGACCATGTAGGTTGGTTCAGTCTGGCTAGACAGGGAGTTGAAGAGTCTGTTTTGGCATCTCCATTTTCTGAACCTTTAAGGAATATTCTCAGATAAAGGAGGAAGTAAAAGAGAAGATAACTGTCAAGGTAAGTAGAACATTTGTATAATGTCAGTTGAAGCTAAGGAAGGAAAGGTTTTTACAAAGTAAGGAGTGGTCAAAAAAGTGGAATACTTCAAAAAGTCAAAGCAGGTAAGAATAAAGAAAAGACTATTGTGTTTAGCAATTATGAATTACTTTGAAGAGAATCAGTTAAGAGCTAAGAACATAAAAAAATAAATGGCAAGGAAGTCAGTGTGGGAGCATTATTAACGCATTTTTACTCAGGACAAAAATCCTTCTCACATTGCCATAACGGACAAGAAAATTTCATAAAAGGAGCAAAACTCAAGCTGACAACCTAGAATAATTTTCATAACAACTTCATGATATTCAAGCATCAGGAAGGAAGCGGTAATGTCTTTTTCAATTTTGTATTACCTTAGTTACCTCCTTGTACACAGTCAACAAGTATTTCCTTGTACTCCCAAGTGGCCAAATTAATTAATTTCCAATACAAATGCTGTGCCAAAGAAAAAAGGGGTTTATGTTATACTTACCAGGAAAAGTACTATCTTCTGGATTAATTGAAGCACTAATGCTTCTTTTCAGGAGGTGATAAATATTTGCTGCTGTGAAGTCTGAAAAAGAAAAGACAGACTAACTGAAAGGGCTGAAGAGTTACATAATCTGCCCTGTTCGGAGACTTTCAAGATCAGTATGTTGTACATATATAGCTACACGCTGCTCAAGACCTGTTAAGTTTTGATATAGTAAATCTAAAGCAAGGAGAGAAAACAGGAAAGGTTCCCGATTTGTACATGCCAGTCAGTTAGCACAAATCCAAAATTCCCCCAAAAGAATAATTTTAAAGAGAAGGGAAGCTCTGTCATAATACCTTGTACACAACCACTTACATTTCCTTCTCAAAAGCCTGTACCATCAAAACAAACGAAAAATAAAATGCAATATTGTCTAAACAGGAGCATCAAAAAGCAGTGTAATCGCAGTTATTATAAAATCATTTAAAATTTATTATTTGTTTTTATAACTTAGTTTATATGAGGAATGTCTGCTCACATTACAGTGTAACCTCTAGGACAAAAAGATCTTTGTCCATCTTGTTCCTTTGTGTATGAGCCTCATGTTAAACACAAGAGCAGAAATACTTAACGAATGTAAACGTTTCCAAACAGCAGAAAATTCCATTACTAAGGCACAGGGAATTTATTGTTAAATATTTATTGTACCAAAAACTTCTGAATGCTAGAATCTTGCATCCACAAATTTGTCCCTGTTTTTCCAGGAAGATGATATTTTTCAGTCCTCATTAAATCTATCCCAGATAGAGGCACAGCATCGTGGGACAATTATTAATAGATTAAGGTCCCTCCCCAGCAGAACTTGATAACAAACTTCTCTCCCTCCCTTCAAGCCGTTCCCGCCCTTTCTCAGCCCGGCGCTTACCCGGCTGCTTATCAATACCCTCAACCGACGACATCTCTGGCCCTTGCTCCGCTTCTTCACTGGCCACCGATGGGAATCTTCCTTCCCCCCAGATCTCCAGTAGCAGGTACCGATCCATCCTCTTCAGAGATCACTCCCAGTTTTAGGTCTCCCCTTCCACATCCAAACAGCCGCGCGCTATGACGCACTTCCGGTTCCCTTCACCTAGGTCGGCTGGAAATTGTGTCCTCCATCGGTTTTCCTCAGTTTTCCAGCAATTGGGTTATTTTATGGAACTATTTCCTCAATTATTGCATTATTTCTTTTTTTTCATAACGAAACTGCTACCATAGGAAGATTCGTGGGGACCTAGGAAAGGAAGATAAACAGAAGGAGTGCTGGACGGGCTCGGAACTGTTATGCGTGGGTCTATGCGTTTCCCGCCGGGCCAGTAATGCTGCGTGACCCGGTTTAGCTACTGGAAAAAGGACGGACTTGCTGTGGTGAAGTATGTCAAGTTTCTCCAGGGCTCACCAGGTGAGCTTGATGTGGTTCATAATAATAGCAGAAGGAGAGAGATGGTTTGAGGGAATTTAGTAGGGAAGCTGAGACTCAGCCAGGAAGTGCCTTGGGAAGGCACCGACAAGAAGGTCGTCAGTCTGGTAACCACTTGCTTTTGTTCTTTTGATACTCGTCTCCTCCTTTAAGCCAGCCCTTTTCATGTCTTTTTCCGGGAAAGGTTATTAGGAGAGAATGTCAGAGAGGAAATAAGGTGGATCACGTAGGACATTGTAGACCATTTGTTAAGAATTTGGTTTTACTTAGTAAACGGGATACCTGTTGGAGGGTTTTGATCCTAGGAGTAATACGATGTGACAGAGGTGTTAAAAGGAGCTCTCTGGCTACTGGGTTGAAAACAAACTGTTCAGAGATGAGGGTTGATGAAGGACAAAGGCAAAGAATACGTTTGGAGGGTGTTACAGTAATTCAGGTTAGACGTGACGGTGCACAAGGCAGGCTAGTAACACTGTGAAGTGTTGAAGAGGGGTCAGGTTTTGTTTGAAGATGGCGCCGGTAGGATTTCCTGAAGGATTGAATGTGGGCTGATAACAAAAGAGGAAACAAGGATTATTCCAAGATTTTTTGGTTTGAATAACTGGAAGGCTGAGGTTGAAGCAGGTTTCAAGTGAAACAGTAGGACTTAGTTTTGGATATGTTGGTTAAGATGACTCTTAGCCCAGTGCCGCTACAAGTATGAGTCATTCCTTGGACTGTTACCTGTCTGTGATGAGGTAAATACAGGAAGTGAAATAAAAAATTTAAAAACTTTTGTAGCAATTTGACATTGTGACAACATTTGTATTTTTTTAGCCAAAATATTTTTTTCTGTCAGATATCAAAGTATTAGTCTACAGTGGATCGGGAAAACAGGCCTTTTTTTAATGTAAAGGCTGGTTTGAGGTTTGTGATAATTAAATTTAAAATAAAACCAGCTATCCTAGTTGTATTTTTCCCAGCATTGTTTAATTTCTTGTGTATATGTGTAGAAAGCATTTGGTCAAGATTTTTCTGGGCTGGAATTTTCTTAGAATTTGAAGACACTGATGAATACTACAAAAACAGTGGTCTATTCCTGAGGCAACCTAAAGATGTGTTTCAGGCAGCTTTTTAAACTTTAAATTTATTCAATGTCATCCGTCTTTATTTTCTCAACTACATTGTTCTATTTAACTCTTCCCTGGAATTGAATTCCCGAAATTGTCTTCAGGTTCTAATTGGCCACTCAGCTTTCAATATAATGTACTACTAATCTCAAAATGTTTTTGAAACCTTCGTAAACAGCTGCTACTTTCATAAGAGTTTCTCGTTACTCCTCCAGATTCTATTCTGTGTTATACAAAAAATATAAGCTATAATGTAAAGGAATATATATCTTTGGAATATTTTTAACAAAACATGAGTCATATTGCTAATAGAAAAACAGGGAGGGAAAATCACTGTGGTAAAAATATAGAAAATATATTCATTGTGTATAGTGAGAAAAAAACTCTTTTTCAGAAATAGACATGGAAACAAAACAATTCTTTAGTCAGTTTTTTTCCAAGGTAATTGTTGACATTAACTGTAAAATACATGTGATAGTATATAATAATACATTCAATTACTGTATTTCCATTTTAATTAGAATTTTCTTCATTTTCCCCCTTCTTTTTTTTTCAAGCAATGGGCCACTTTTGCTCGAATGTGGTATCTCTTAGATGGGAAAATGCAGCCCCCAGGCAAACTTGCTGCTGTGGCATCCATAAAACTTCAAGGATTACATAAACCTGTGTACCATCAAATAAGTAAGTATTACTTTAGACCTGTCATAAACAACCGTAGTTTTTAGGCAAGAATAGAATCTGATGAAGTTTGGGACTGCATTGAAGGAACACCTCGCCCCCTTTTTTTCTTGAGGATTCCCTTCTTCCATTCTTAAAGAAAACCTACTAACATACTAAACTGAATTTGGCTTATTTGTGGGACAACCAAGTGGACCAGTTTGCCTGGGACAACCATATTTTATGCCGCTGCCCAGCAAAATTATCAGTAGCCCCTCCTTTCACTCTTAGAAATACCTTGATTTGCACCATGAATTAAATGTTCACTCTTATACATGACTTTTCACATAATCATGTGCATTTGAATAGAGAGTTTTTGGAAAGGGAAATAATCTTGTCCTCTCTTCTAAAAATCCTTTCCTCTGGGAAGATATATAGAGCTAGCTAGGTATATAAAGCTTACTTTTCCCTGTTTTGAATTAATAGATTTGCTTTTCTATGTCATTCTTCCAAAATAAAACAAAAAGGTTCTAATTCTAGAAGAGTTCTGCTTATAGATAGTTTGATTGACTTCATTTACCTTGACACTTCACTGC
>NW_012148030.1:1058162-1060754 GCF_000956105.1 Propithecus coquereli
GAGCTGAGGGGAAGAGTATTCCAGATGATTTGATTTGAGCAAGAGCGAGGATTTATTATTTTCCCTATTTCTTATACTTCTTATACTCTAACCTTTTTTCTCTACTTAATGAAAATTTTAATAAGAAAACAAAATAATTATATATGAAAATATATGTATATTTTAAAGAAAATTAACAATGTTGATTATGATGATGAAGTGAATACCCATACACTTAGCATTTGAGTTGTTTCCAATTTTTTTGCCATTACAAACAATGGTGCTATCAGTATTCTTGTACCTTTTTCCCTGTGCACACAGGGAAAAATCTTTCCAAGGTATGCCCAAAGGACAGGAGTTACTGTCTTTTAAGGTACATGGAAACTATTCAGTCTTTAAGCCAATGTCCTCTCCTTCCAGCAGTCTGTGTTTCCATTACTCCTCATCTTCAGAAACACTTGATATTTTCATTCTTTTAATTTTGACTACTCTGGTAGATGGGAAATGTTCTCTTTGTGGTTTTAGTTTGCATTTTTCTGATTACAAGTTATGTCTGAGAATCTTTTCATTTGTTTATTGGCCTTTATAGTTTCCTCTTCTGGGAAATGTCTATGCATGTCTTTTGCATCTCTCCCTTCTACTCTAACTTTAAACTGCTCTACTCTCTCCATCATATGCTATTTTCCAGTGAGTTGTTCATCCTTACTTTTGTATTACTATTATTGTAAAAGTTGTCAAAGTTTCAGAAATAATCAAAGACTACTGTAGTCAATTTCTGTATACTCTTGACCTAGGTTACACAATTGTTAACATTTTGTCATGTATTTTTTCATTCAAACATTTGAAAATAAGTTGCAGATGTCATTATATCTCCCCGAATACTTCAGCATATATCTCCTAAGAATAAAGATATTCCCCTATGTACTCAAAATGCCATTGTCACGCCTAAGAAAATAATTTAACTATATGGTGTAATAGTCCAGTGGATTTTTAAATTTCCTTAGTAGTCCTAAAAATGTTCTTATAGGTGTTATTTTTTTTATTTTAAGTAGAATCCAACAAAAGTTTGTGTATTGCCTTTAGTTGTTACTTTCCTTTAAGGTTTCTTTTAATCAGGAACAATTCTTCTCTTATTTTCTTGCCATTAACCTTTTGAGGAGTCCAGGCTAATTTTCATGTAGAGAACTTTCTTCTTGAAACGCATTCTTCACTTGTTTCCCTGCATGCCAATCTCTGTTACTTCCTCTCTCACTCTTTCTGTGTCCCCTTTGCTATCTTCAGCTTTCTAAACTCCCAGTGTTTTTCTCTCATTAAAAATTGGGAATGCCTCAAGGCCCAGTCCTTGGACATCTTTTTGATTCTTGGGTGATTACATTTCATCTCATGTCTCTAAAAATCATCTATATGCTAATGCCTCCCAAATTTCTGTCTCCAGTTTTTACCCCTTCTCTATATTCTAGATTCACATTACCAAATTTTCACTAAGCAGATCCCCCTAGGTGTCTAATAGATGCCTCCAATGAATAAGTCCTTTGGGAGATGTCTTGCTTCCTGGTCTTCCCCATTCAAACCAACCTGTTGCTTCCCACTTTTCTCTACTTAATTAATAGCATCTCTGTCTCTTTTAGTAGCTCTGGTTTGAAGCCTTTCCTTCATCTGTGACCCCTTTTTGTTCATATATATATATATGTACACACATATATATGAAAAAAATACCTGAACTCTGGTACCTCTTATCATCTGTCTCTTCTACTTTAAATGCTGTACTCTCCATTTTTTATTTTTTTATGAGACAGAGTCTTGTTCTGTTGCCCACTGCAACCTCAACTCCTGGGCTCAAGCAATCCTCCTGCCTCAGCCTCCTGAGTAGCTGGGACTACAGGTGCGTGCCACCACACCTGTCTAATTTTTTCTGTTTTTAGTAGAGATGGGTCTCATTCTTGCTCAGGCTGGTCTCGAAGTCCTGACCTCAAGCAATCCTCCCACCTGAGCCTCACAGTGTGCTAGGATTACAGGCTTAAGCTACCATCCCCTGCCTCTCTATCATATTTTATTCCAGAGTCCTCGTCACTGATCTCTCTATTTCTACCATTGCCTCCCTGTAGCCTTTTATCCACAGATCAGCTACAGTTATGTTTTCCACATGAAAATCAGAATAAAAGCCAAAGTTCTTACTACCTTTCTGGCTTTATTTCCTACCTCTGTCCCTTGAACAATCCACTCAGGCCTGTTGGCTGTTCCATTAACTTGCCTACAGAGCATGTTTTTGCCTTAGGCCCCTTTTCACATTCTATTCCCCTGCCTGGATGTTCTTTCCCAGATATCTGCGTGGCTTATTTCTTCACCTCTTTGAGATTTCTGCTCAATTATTTATATTGTGAGAGAGGCCTTCCCTCATTCCTCTGTCTGCTCACTTTTTCACTCTCTACCTTTACCTTAATTTTTTTTAATAGCATTTATTATCTTCCTTCCTTCACTAGACTAAGTTCCAAGAAGACAGGAACTTTGTTTTGATTACAGCTGTATTCCAGTTCCTATAATAGTGCTTGACAAATAGTTGAAATGTAAGAAATGTTTGTTGAGTGAATCTCTGCATTTATGAATTCCCAGTTT
>NW_012148030.1:1063494-1069087 GCF_000956105.1 Propithecus coquereli
AATTGGGAACTTTTTGAATAGGTTTCTGATAAATCAAAGGAAAGGACATGTGGTGATTTGTGGAGTATGTCTTATTCTTCATGAGCACTCCACTCCTTTTACTGCCAACAGATTAATCAGTTAAAGAGGACAATGTGACTATTGAAAGGAAGAAGAGAGAAACTTTTCTTTAGCATTACTAAAATTATCTTTAGATTATCTTAAAATACTCCTGGTCTGCATGGAATGAAATAAAAGTTGCATACAGTTCTTTTATTTTTTTTAATTATCATGGGCACGTAATAGTTGTGTATCTTTATGAGGGTACATGTGATGTTTTGATGCAGGCATACAGTATTAATCAAATCAGGGTAATTGGAGTATCCATCACCTTAGGTGTTTATCATTTCTTTGTGTTAGGAACATTCCAATTCCACTCATAGTTATTTTAAAGTATACCCTAACTTATTGTTGATTATAGTCACTTTGTTGTACTATCAAATATTTGTTCATTTTAACTATCTAACTATATTTATGCACCTATTAACCATCTCCACTTTATCCCCACTCCCCGCTACCATTCCCAGCTTCTGGTAACCATCATTCTACTGTCTGTCTCCAGGAGATCAATTGTTTTTAATATTTAGCTCCCATGTATAAGTGAGAGCACACAAGATTTGTCTTTCTGTGCTTGACTTTTCACTTAATATAATGTTCTCTAGTTGCATCCATGTTGTTGCAAATGGCAGAATTTCATTCTTTTTGATGGCCATATAATATTCCATTATCTTTATGTACCACAATTTCTTTATTCATTCAAATGTTTTTGGACACATAGGCTGATTCCAAGTCTTGGCTATTGTGAATAGTGCAACAGTAAACATGGTAGTGCAGATATCTTTTTCATATACTGACTTCCCTTCCTTTGGATATATACCCAGCAGTGGAATTGCTGGGTCATATGGTAGTTTAATTTTCAATTTTTTGAGGAACATCCATACCATTCTCCATAGTGGTTGCACTAATTTACATTCCCACCAACAGTGTACGAGGGTTACCCTTTCTCCACTTTCTCACCAAACATTCCTCCTTGCCTGTCTTTTTGATAAAAGCCATTTTAACTGGGGTGAGATGATATTTCATTTTACTTTTGATTTGCATTTCTCTGATGACTAATGATGTTGAGCATTTTTTCATATACCTATTGGCTACTTGTCTGTCTTCTTTTGAGAAATGTCTATTGAGATCCTTTGCCCATTTTTTAATCAGATTATTTGACTTTTTTCCTGTTGAGTTGTTAGAGCTTCTTATATATTCCGGTTATTGATCCCTTATCAGATGGGTAATTTGCAAATATTTTCTCCCATTCTGTGGGTTGTCACTTCCCTTTGTTGATTGTTTCCTTTGCTGTGCAGAAGCTTTTCAGCTTGATATGTATCCAGTTCTTAAAGGTTAATGTTATGAATCCTGGCACACCAAACAATTCAAAGAAGATCAGATTTATGATCTAATCTATAGTATTCTACCTTGTAAGTTTATTATGCTCTTCTTAAAATTGCCTATCTAACATTTTTCTCTCTTACTATTCAGTTGTCAATCTATTTCAAATATTACTTATCTAAACTGCACATTTATATTTCACCTCACTCCTAGAATATTATCCTACAAAGCACTGAAAGAGTATTTTGCTTCACGTCATGTCAAGAATATTTATTTTGTAAGTGAATATTTAGATAACACCAATAAATTTGAACAATATGTGCCTTGTTACTATTACAGTGTCTTTACACTCAGTAGATTTTATGGTAACCTATGTGATCATTCATCACATTGGCTGTGCAGAAGTTCAGAGATGCTAAAAATAACAGTAAAGTAGCCATTTGGACATTTGTCCTTCCATAGCTGGAAACAAACATAAAGGCCAAAGCTTAACTTTGTTGTTTATCACTAGTTTGGAATAGGAATTTTTTAAGCATTTATCAAAGCAAATCTTACAAGGAAACTCAATATAGTATATGAAAGCAGTACTACACTTGTTGAAGGAAAAGGACCCTGTACCCTTGCCTCTTGAGTCACTTTAGGACCCTAACACACTATATCACATGTGGTTTTAAAACCACTATGCTAAAGCAAAGAGTTTATAAGGAAGGATTTGACTCTATGAAGGTGATGAAAAGCTACAGACTGGAAGAAACTATTGTAAATCACAGTCAACAAAAGACTTAATCTAAAATATATAAAGAACTTTCAAAACTCAACAGTAAAAAAAAAAAAAACAATCTAATTAAAAAGTGGGCTGAATACATAAACAGATGGAAATGAGCACATGAAAAGACATTCAGTAGAGTAGCCTTTAGGGCAGTGCAAATTAAAACCCACAGTGTGATATTGCCACATAACTATAAGGACAGAAGAAATAAAAAATAGTGACAACAAATGCTGATGAGCATGCAGAGAAACTAGATTATTCATACATTGCTGGTGGAAATGTAAAATGGTACAGCCTCTTTGGAAAATAGTATGGCAGTTTCTTATAAAACTAAACATGAGCTTACCATACAACATAGCAGTTGCACTGTTGGACATTTATCCCAAAGAAAAGAAAACTTAAGTTCATGCAAAAACCTATATCAATTAATAATACCTCCCCCCCATTATTCTCTATCTTCCCACATTTATCAGCTCCTGGCATATTGTATATGTATTTATTTGCTTATTTATCATCTGTCTCCCTCTATAGAGCATAAGATTAATTAAGAACAGGGACTTCAGTCACATTCATTGCTATAATCCCAGCATCAAGAATAGTACCTGGAGTTAGTAAGTATGTAATACATAGTGAATGGATTAATTCATCAATGAGAAAGGGTTTATAAAGCAGATTTTAGAAGAGCCTGAGATTCCCACCAAACTTAATAGATGTCCCTATCTGAAGCTTCTCATGCATGGAGTCTGAATATCTCAGAGTTTAAATTGAATGCTGGGTATTTTTTTAAAAACACTTATTGTGGCTGGTAACTGTCATTCTATTAATATGAGGTATATACAATTAAGAGTCTTCAGCAAGGAGCTTATAATCTAGTTAGAGGGAATAAAAATTACACAAATGCCAGCACAAGGTAGAGTTAACTCAATATCATGAGAGAAATTCAGGCATCTTTACAAAAATCAAAGGAAGTTGCCTTTTGTATTGGGAAAGGCTTTATGTAAGAACTCATATTGAAACTTGAAGAATGGATAAAATTTAAGTAGTAGAGGTAAATCAGGAGGGCATTCCTAGTGAAAGGAACAAAGACAAGATTGGAAGATGTGTGTATGCATGCCCGTGCGTGAGAGTGCGTGTGCATGTGTGTCTGTGTGAGTGTGTGTGTGTGTTGAGATAATGAGATAATGCTTCAGGGAATACCAAGCATAGTCATGTGGCTTACCTGGCACAGACAGTAGTGTTGAAAAGAACTGGTTAATAGGGCTAAAAATTTTATCCTATATTGTAGGTTTCCTTGAATACCTAATGAGGAGTTGGTACATAGGGAAGTACAAAGGTGGCAAATAACTTTACCGTAGGAGCAGTTTGTTGAGAAGGATTTCTCAGATCTTAGAACTTAGCACAAAAGGGGACATGATCAACTAGCGAGTGATATCATTGCCTCCATATGGCATCATACCCACCACTTCTTTTTGCCATCTTGGTTGTAGCAAAAAGGATAAGATTTGCCTGTGAAGTCACTAGAGTCAGATTTGAATTTTAACTTTACCATTTATTAGCCATATAATCTTACAGAAATTATTCCATAACATCCAGAAGGAGGGAATCCTCCCTAATCCATTCTATGAAACCAGTATCACCTTGATACCAAAGCCAGGAAAGGATACAATAAAAAAAGAAAACTATAGGCCAATATCCCTTATGAACATAGATGCAAAGACCCTGAACAAAATAATAGCAAACCAAATTTACCACTCAAAAAGATAATTCATTACTGGACCTCAAGTTATACTACAAGGCTATAGTAACCAAAACAGCATGGTACTGTTATAGAAGTAGAAACGTAGACCGGTAGAACAGAATAGGGAACCCAGAAGTAAAACCATCTACCTACAACCACTGATCTTGGACAAAGCCAACAACAACAAACACTGGGGAAAGGAAGCCCTATTCAGTTAATGGTGCTGGGAAAACTGAACAGCCAAATGCAGAAGAATGAAACAGGACTCCTGTCTCTTACCATATAAAAAAAAATAATTCAAGATAGATAAAAGACTTAAATGTAAGACCTGAAACCATAGAAATTCCCAAAGAAAATGTAGGAAAAACTCTTCTAGACATCAGCCTAAGGCAAACAAGACAAATATGGCAACAATAAAAATAAATAAATGGGACAATTAAATTATAAAGCTTCTGCACAGCAAAGGAAATAATCAACAGAGTAAATAGACATCCAACAGAATGGGAGAAAATATTTACAAATTGTACATTTGACAAAGGGCTAATATTCAGAGTCTATAAAGAACTGAAACAAATCAGCAAGAAAAAAATGAATAACCCCACTAAAAAATGGGCAAAAGACCGAACAGTTGTTTTTCAAAAGAATATAGACAAATGGCAAACAAACATATGAAAAAATGCTCAACATGACTAATGTTCAGGGAAATACAAATTAAAACCACAATGAGATACCATATAACCCCTGTCAGAATGCATTATTAAAAAGTCAAAAAACAATAGATGCTAGCATGAATGCAGAGAGAGAGAAACACTTATACAGTGTTGGTGGGACTGCAAATTAGTGCAACCTCTATGGAAAACAGTATCGAGATTCCTCAAAGAAATAAAAGTAGATGTACCATTTGACCTAGCAGTCTCTCTACTGGGTATCTACCCAAAGGAAGAGACATCATTTTATCAAAAAGACATTTGCACTCGAATGTTTATCACAGCACAATTCACAATTGCAAAGATGTGGAATCAACCTAAATTCCCATCAGTTCATGAGTGGACTAAGAAAATGTGGTGTATGTATACCATGGAGTACTACTTAGCCATAAAAAGGAATGAATAATGTCTTTTGCAGCAACTTGGATGGAACTGGAGACCATTATCCTAAGTAAAATATCTCAGGAATAGAAAAACAAACACCACATGTGCTCCCTAATAATTGGAAGCTAAACGATGGGCATACATGGGCACAAAGAAATGTAGAGGTCATTGGAAAGCAAGAAGGGGTAAGGGTGGGTGGTTGTAAGGGGTAAAAACTTACCTGTCGGGTACAATGAACACCATTTTGGTGATGGGCACACTAAAAGCCCCAACTTAAGCATTATGCATGGTATCCACGTAACAAAGACATGTGTACCCCCTTAATATTTTGAAATTTAAAAAAAAAATTAAAAATGAAACTCTGTGTACTTGTTTAACTTAACAGAAACTTAGAAATAATTATACCATATCCAGGGTTATAGCATTTTACAATAATACCGACTTTTGTGTTAATATTAATGCAATTTTAAGAAAATACTTAATTGCTGATTAATTTTATTCAGATTTAGTAGACAAATGCTTCTTAGAATGTATTTAATAGAGATTTGGTATAAATTATCAAGGAAAAGTATTTTT
>NW_012148030.1:1069137-1072061 GCF_000956105.1 Propithecus coquereli
TCCTTAATAATTACTAAAGAGTAATTATTAAAGGAGTCCTGCCTGATGAAGTGAAGGACACTAGACAGTAATCTGAAACTGTGAGAAAAAACAAGAACACCAATAAACGTAAATATGTAGGAAAATATGAAAGACAGAATAAGTGTATTTTTTGTAATTTCTTTTTCCCCTATCTGAACAGACAGCTGCATAAAGCAATAATTGTAAATCTATGTTCATGGGCATGCAATGTATAAAGCTGTATTTTGTACAATAACAACATAAATGAGGGGGTAAGGAATAAAGTAAAGTTTTTGTATGTTATTGAAAAAAAACGATAAATCTGTCTCAGAAATGGTTTGTGGAATGGCACTTTCAAACAGCTATTTTATGAATACAGTCAATTCTTGTTGTTCCCTGTAGTTCCATAAAGTCACAAAGGACACTGGATTAGTGAACATTGAACTATTGCTTCTAGGGGAAATACAGGGTTAGGTTCCTCTGAACCTCTAGTCACAGCATTTTCATCAACCAGTCAATACATAACCTTGTTTTTTGTGTGTTTCTGTTTGAAGACATCTTGTTTTAATATATATATTGTCGATTCTTTAATATTGAGCTCATGACCAGCAGCATCGTAACTCATACTTAAATGAAACTTATCTAACACACATATTATCTCTGTAAGGCACATCATAGCCTTCTTGCACTTTGGAACACTATAGTATACCAGGCTTGGGAAATATTTTAAACAGTGAAGTCACTAATGCAAAGTATACAAATGCCAAAAACATGACAGTAAGTAGACAACAGAAAGAATACTTGTTTATAGTATGAAAGGTGAAACAAGGCAGAACATCACTCTATTCAATCTTAGCTGTGAACATGTACATTAAGCAACTTAAATTTTTTTCTACTCTGAGCATGTCCATGAATGACTACAAAAGCACTGATTTTGGGATTACAAATAAATTTTAACAAGTAGGCAAATTTATAAATATGGAATTCACGAATAATGAGTAAAATGGTGATCAGCAAACTTGTACTTTCACTAATAATAAATCAATCAAATTTCAAAAAAATTTTTTGGCAGGTCAGAAAAATGCATAGTCATATAATTACCAATTCATAGAAATGTTTAATTCCTTGGGACTTTAGATATTTTGTTTAACCACCTCATTGACATATGAGAAAACAAAACTGAGAAGAATAAAGTGACTTTCCACTGTCATTCAGCTGTATTATAGTAGAACTTGGACCAGAACTTAGGCACCTACATCCTCATGTAGGAAATTCCCCATTCTACTTCAGTGTGGCGATTCTTAGCCACTTACACTGTGTTTTTCTGCTTAATTGTTCCTTAGCAATGACATCAGCAAGTAATAAACAAGGTCTCTTTGTCTTTGTAGAAATACAAATGATACAAAATTTGAGGGAAAGTGGAATTAATAGTAGTGACTTAATTTCCATCTCCAAGAATAGCAGTACCAGTTTACTCAATTAAAGTTTTGCTTCCTTACAAACAGGTCATTATTGCAAAAGTATTCCTTAGAAACTGATGAATACGCACTCTGCTAGAATACCAAAAGAGCTGTTGTGGCTGCCTCTCAGGTTCCACAAAATTAGAAATTTACTTTTTAAAGACTGAATTGCATTTTTGTTTCACTATATTTAATGTGTAACTTACATCAGCAGAACTTCTTGTGTCCACAAGATGTCACTAAAATCAAAACTTAAATTTCAATTTACCAATGTTGTATTTTAAGAGTTCATTTCTAATTGGTTTAATAAGCATTTATTAAGCGTATATTATGGGCTTATAATCACTATAAACACATTTATTTGAAAATGGACCTATAATTTATCAGAAAAATAATATTACACATGGAAGTCACAGTTCTAGGAATGGCTATCATATTTAGCCAATAATATATGTGAACATAATGTATGCAATATTTAAATTATCAAATGGACTTTTGTGAAGTGTTATAGAAAACCAGCTTCCCATTTATAAGGTGATTTTTTATGGAAAATGTGGGTCAAGTTGGAAACGATGTGGAACTAGAAAAGGAATTTACTCCTTCAAATTAGAGTTGCCCTCCTGAATTTGGGAATTGGGAACTTTTTGAATAGGTTTCTGATAAATCAAAGGAAAGGACATGTGGTGATTTGTGGAGTATGTCTTATTCTTCATGAGCACTCCACTCCTTTTACTGCCAACAGATTAATCAGTTAAAGAGGACAATGTGACTATTGAAAGGAAGAAGAGAGAAACTTTTCTTTAGCATTACTAAAATTATCTTTAGATTATCTTAAAATACTCCTGGTCTGCATGGAATGAAATAAAAGTTGCATACAGTTCTTTTATTTTTTTTAATTATCATGGGCACGTAATAGTTGTGTATCTTTATGAGGGTACATGTGATGTTTTGATGCAGGCATACAGTATTAATCAAATCAGGGTAATTGGAGTATCCATCACCTTAGGTGTTTATCATTTCTTTGTGTTAGGAACATTCCAATTCCACTCATAGTTATTTTAAAGTATACCCTAACTTATTGTTGATTATAGTCACTTTGTTGTACTATCAAATATTTGTTCATTTTAACTATCTAACTATATTTATGCACCTATTAACCATCTCCACTTTATCCCCACTCCCCGCTACCATTCCCAGCTTCTGGTAACCATCATTCTACTGTCTGTCTCCAGGAGATCAATTGTTTTTAATATTTAGCTCCCATGTATAAGTGAGAGCACACAAGATTTGTCTTTCTGTGCTTGACTTTTCACTTAATATAATGTTCTCTAGTTGCATCCATGTTGTTGCAAATGGCAGAATTTCATTCTTTTTGATGGCCATATAATATTCCATTATCTTTATGTACCACAATTTCTTTATTCATTCAAATGTTTTTGGACACATAGGCTGATTCCAAGTCTT
>NW_012148030.1:1072111-1074706 GCF_000956105.1 Propithecus coquereli
TATTTATTATTAAAATCTCAATTGTACATTAGTTAATTTTTCCTTAATTGTAGATTAGTTAATTATTCCTTGTCAATTTTTGCTTTATGTATCTTGAAGATTTGGTGTTAGATGAATTTAAGATTGGAATTATAAGCCTTCTGAAAAATTGATTAGGATCAATATGTACTGATCCTCCTTATCTCCAGTAATGCTTTTTGCCTTGAGGTCTATTTTTTTCTGATATTAATATAGCTATATCAGCTGCCTTTTGATTAGTGTTTGCCTCATTATTTTTCGTCGTTTCAATTTTACTGAGTCCTTCTATTATATTAATAGATGTATTTGTTATAAACATGTAGCTAGAATTTTTCATTTTCCTCTTCTTTCTTGCCTTCACTGGGATTGATCGAATTTGTTTATTATATGTCTGAAGTTAATCAGTATCTTTACCTTCCTGCAAATCAAATGAAGGCCCTTAGAGATTTTTAATACCTACCCTTCCTCCATAACTAAATACATTCTCCATTCACAATGTTTTAAAACCCTTCCTCTTCAACATTCTTGTTACTGTTTTATCCCGTTATTGATTATTTATGATTTTCTTTGCTTGCAATCTCTTCTTATAACTCAGTCTTCCTTCTGGGATCAATTTCCTTCTCCTTAACACATTAACTGCTATGTGAGTTGTATTTAACTCATGCTAGTGTTGAGCCCAGGGCCTCGTGGAGCATATATAATTCACACATTTCTTCACCTTTGGAGCCACGTGAACTGTTTTCCAAGTTGCATATAACTCATGCACAGAAAACAATAAACAATAACAAATCTTTCATTAAATTAGAAAGTATCATTTTGTTTTCAAAGTTTTTATTCCATTTTCTTAATAAAACACCATGGTCCCAAGGAAAAAAATTTTTTTTCTAGTACGTCAATGTGTTAAAGTACTTCCCATTGGCATTCCTATAGCCACATTCTCTTAATAGTGAACTTACCTTTTTTTGTCTGAAACTATCTTTAACTTTTGCTTTCATTCTTGAAAGATGGTTTTGCTATATATGGAATTCTATGATAGTCATTTTTGTTCTCTCAGCTTTTTGAAGCTATTATTCAGTGAATTTTAGCTTCTGTTATTGCTGTACCTAAGTCAGATATTAGTTTAATTATTTCTTTGATGTACTCTGTCTTACTGGATATTTTTAAGATATTTTCTTTGGCATTGTTTTTCATGTTTCTTTTGGAGTCTTGTTTCTTTTGTTTAAGGATTGTGGAAATTTGTTAGCTCTTAAAGCTCCTAATACTGAATTTCTTTAATCTCTCTTTTTTTTCTTCAAAAATCTGATTCTACTTACAGTAGATGGTCGCATTTTATTGTGCATGATTCAATACCACTCTTTCTTATTTGGTGTCTCACTGTCTCTGAGCTGCATTCTCAGTAATTTGTTTAGCTCTGTGTTCCAGTTCTCTAATAATCTTTTCATCTATGCCTAATCTGATTAACCTTTTTATTGAGGTCCTAATTTCAATGATCTTTTCTTCTTTTTTTTAAGTTTTATTATTTGGTTCTTTTTCAAATTTGCTGGTCAGTTTTGATAGTCTCCTGTTCCTTTGTCATATTTTGGTTTCCTATTATATTTTCTTATACAAAATAAACATAATTCTTAGCATTTATATCTGAGTCTAATATTTGTGGTCTTTGTGGGTCTGCAATTTATTATTTGCATTCAGTATACTTGGAAAGCTCATGTACCTTGGAACTTTATCTCTCAGAATTCTTTGAGACCTGTGTTAAAAATAAATTTCTTCAAAAAAGATTTACTTAGCTTATGGCAAGTGCATGGGGCTACACCAACCTAAGATTTCTTTAACCTAAACTTTAGACTTATAGGATTTTGATCCCCATAAGAAGGGTGAATTCTGGACCTCAAAGCCTTGTGAGGTCAGTTTGGTTTCATGCTTCAAAAAAATAAACAACATTACTAACTTCACTAATGTTTATTTTTTTAACTTATATACTGAGAGAAGTTCTAATCCATGTATTAGTTCCCAATATTACTCAAAACAAAATCTCCCATTGCTGTTTAATAATTTTTTTTCCTCCCTTAACTCTGACCTGACCTTTGAACTATACTCATAAGATAAAAAAGCATTTTCCCCATTAGAGACTATTTTAGCTTTTTACTTAAATATATTCATAAATGAACAAAGTTTTATTAGACTCTGAAGATATTCTTTTATTTAGATAAAGTAGTAAATAAAAATAAATATCTACTCTCAGTATGCAACCATTTGTTTGGTATAGTAATACCTAAAATTTTCTTGGTAAAGTGGAGGAAAGGAGTATTTTATTGCAATAAGACCTTATATACCATTTAGAAGTTCCATGCTTTACTATTTATTTGGTATCATTTATGTCTGTTTTATAAAAATGTACTCAGATTACTTCTTAGGAAATATTTAATGTTCTGTTTCATAACTAGTGTGTTTTTAAACTTTACAGGTAAAAGTATTCTATTTTGACTATTAATATGATTTCTGTATAATGGTATCAAAGGTTATAAGGGCTTCTGATAATATATGCCATAGCTGTTATAACGAATTATTGTTTTAATATTT
>NW_012148030.1:1074756-1078308 GCF_000956105.1 Propithecus coquereli
TAGAGTGCCGTGGCGTCAGCCTAGCTCACAGCAACCTCAAACTCCTGGGCTCAAGCGATCCTTCTGCCTCAGCCTCCTGAGTAGCTCGGACTACAGGCATGCGCCACCATGCCCGGCTAATTTTTTGTATATTTTTAGTTGTCTGATTAATTTCTTTCCACTTTTAGTAGAGACGGAGTCTCGCTCTTTCTCAGGCTGGTTTCGAACTCCTGAGCTCAAACAATCCGCCTGCCTCGGCCTCCCAGAGTGCTAGGATTACAGCTTCTAGAATCTTTTGAAGTTTGTTTTTCTTTTCTATTAGTAGGATAGGCATTTAATAAATGTTACTGATTACTCGATTTTATCATGTATAGTAGATCATGTGAATACTTACATGTTGGCTTTCTAGTTTGTTTTTAGATGAACAACCAGACTTAGAGGTACTTTTCACCAGAAAATTAATGCAATATATATATTTTGATTTTCAGGTCATCCGTCCTGTCAGGTATGCTTGTGTAATGATAATTGAGAGTGGCAGTTTAACTACTGTAGGTAAATGTAGTTGGAAAAAAACTTTCCACTATAGTTAAGCATTAGAATCATAGTGCTCCATTGTTCTCTAAATTTGCAAAGAATAATAATCAGTGGTAATGCTTTACATTTGTTTTCAATTTACCAATTGTAAAACATACTTTTTTATATCTATGTGCATATATTGTTCTCATTTTCTCTGCCCTTTCTAAGGGAAAATTTGTATCAGATATTTAAAGATACTTAATAGAAACATTTTTAGTGAAGTATGATTATTAGTGGGAAGAATAATAGAAATAATAGTAGTTGCCTTTATAAGACATATTGTTACTGGCATCTTTATTAAATTTCTTTTACCTTTCAGTGTTGAGATTTTCCAAATGGGCAGCCAACTTTTCCTATACTTAGATGTTATGTGAAAAAGTAACAAAAATCAACAGAAATCTGTTCAAAGATTTTTGATGTTGCACTGTGACTTGCTTTTTATTTTTTAATGTGTTGTTTGGACTTTGATAAGCTTTATAAATAACCAAGGCCACTTTTTATTAAGGTTATATTTTCACGCAAAAATCTTTCTTATTTCTTTTTAAATCTAGGTGACTGTGGGGATCATGTCGTCATTATGAACACAAGACACATTGCGTTTTCTGGAAACAAATGGGAACAAAAAGTATATTCCTCACATACTGGGTAAGAATGCCATTGTCAAGGAAAATAGGTAGTTACAATATATTACTTTAATGATTACTCTTATTTAAAAGAAAAACTAGTTTTAAAAATTGGCATTTAAGAAAATACTAATTTACTCATGCTACATATATGATTTACTCAATCAAAAAAACCCACAGCACTATACCAAATACTAGCCGTTACCTGACGGTATTTATTTATCCTAAAAGCTTTTCATGTAACCTCTGATCAAGATTATTCTCATTTTTTTAGTCAACCTTCTTTCTTCTGCTTCCTATAATTCATCTTAATGTTGTTTTCAGAACTATCCTGAACATATGAAAATTCATGAGATGTTTAAGGAATGGTCACTCTTCTATAGATATAGTCTTTGTCAGTATCTCTCTTAAACATACTCACCTAGCTGTGTTCTAATGGTTTTCAAGTACAATGGGCCTCCTTCCTCCATCTTTCAGTTAGGCAATTTTCTATTCAATTTTCTATTCTATTCTTTAAGGCCATTATCAATTACATGGTTCATTCAGTTTACCGTCAGCTAAAACTCCTAAGTCTTTTTCAGGCATGCTCCTGTTGAAACATGTCGTCTCCTTCCTGTGTGCTTTAGTTGTATTTTAATCCAGTTGCAAAATTACTCCATGTTAAATTTTACCTCCAGCCTTTTAAGGTCTTTTGAGATCCTGATTTTATTATCTAATGTATTAGTAAACCTACAGCTTCAGGTCATGTGCAAATTTAATTAAGTATACCTTCTATACCATCATCCAGGTTATAGTTGATCTTTCATTCTTGGTCAAAATTATTCCTAGATTTCCAACTGTACCTTCACCTTTGATGTTCCCATCTGTTTCTTTTCATCTCTTGCCCAAGTGCATCTTAAATGTTTGGAATAACTCTTTTGCTTCCTTGAACCAGCCTTTACCTACTCCTCCCTTAAAGCACATTCATGAAATCTTTATATAACTTAAGAAAACTGAATTTACATCCATCTTTAGTAATTTCTGCTACTGGCAAATCTCTATGTATAAAACAAGTTCTACAAAATTGAGGGGCAATTGGGAAAGAAATATTAAAAGTCAGAATAACATGTGATGTAAGCATAAGGGAAAGTATTGACACAAAATGCTATGGTAATTACGATAGCAATAATATCTGTAGTATTACTGCAAATGAAGGAAAACAGCACAGCTGGTAGTGAACAACCAGTGTAATACATACATCAGCTGGTAATGTCCCTATCAGTAGTGCTTTCTCACTAACAGATGAAAATTCAAACTCCCTTACAAGTTATTGACACCCAGTTGCCGCTGCTGCTTCTTGGTCCTTCTTTTTAGCCTACATATGTTACTTCTTACTTCTCTGCCTTTGCATATGTTGTTCAGCTGACTGGAATGCCATTTCACCCTGTGTTTCTCAGGAACACTCCTATTTATCTGTTAAAAATTGGCTCAGATGTTACCTCTTCTGGGATACCCTCTCTATTTTCTAATCACTGATAGGGTTGATTGCTTTTTGTTTCTGTTTCTGTTGATTCCTCACTTACATATTAGACGTTCTATTTTATTATGCTCATAACACTATATTACAATTATGTATTCAAAATATAACTTTCTAGTTGTAAAATTTTTGGCACATGCTAATTTTAGAAAATAGAGAAAAGTTTCGGCAAGGAACTAAAATTCACCATGACTTAACATTTTAACATGCAGTCAGTCCTCTGTATCCATGGGTTCTGTATCCATGGATTCAACCAACTGCAAATGGAAAATTTTTTTTTTAGATTGTGTTTGTACTGAAAACGTACAGACTTTTTTTCTTGTCATCATTCCCTAAACAATATAGTATAACAACTATTTACATACAAGTTTATATCCTTTTTCACTTAATATAAAATTCTCAGAGAACCTTTTTGTACATGTTAGTTTTGGGTATTGTGTAGTAATATGATTTACCTACTTAATCATTGCTCTCTTTTCCAAAATGAAAAATTTGGCTATTATAAAGAGCTGGAAAATATCTTTATCTTTTAACCTTTTCAGTTTTTGAATAGGATTATTTAAATCTCTGGAAATGTAATAAATTTCAGGATCAAAGGAATGATCATTTATAGATCTTTTGATAGGTATTTCCAAACATTAGTTTACTAATACATAGGACCATGTAAGAATGTTACCCAAATCTGTGCTGTCACAGTGTTATCATTAAAAATAATTTAATAATAAAAGACTATGCTATTTTGATATGCATCTGGTTGTTTACATTTCCATTATAGTGAGGTCTATAGTGCCTGCCTTATCACTTTCTATGAACATTTTATTTATTAAGAATATTAATCCACTATTATAGTTTTTACTT
>NW_012148030.1:1078758-1080391 GCF_000956105.1 Propithecus coquereli
CTAGTAAAAATCAACTGAATAGTGCGTTACTCAAGTCATTCCCCTATTCAGAATTTTACATTAGCTTTTCAAATCCTTCAGGATAAAGTGCAGACTCCTGCAATATAATGTAAATGGCATTATGCTCTAAAATTTGCCATCCCAGTGTTAAAAATAGAAAGATAAGGTTTAGCATAAAAGTTGTATTTTTTTCCATGGAGAAAAAGGATACAAGAATAGAAATCTGGACAGATATTTCTTTTTCTAAAACTGAAATTCTATGAAACAAAAGACTGTCAGTTCTGAAAATTATCCGTATTTCCTAGCAAACTTCTAAATTTGGTTTCTTAACTTTTATACCTAAAATGTGGTTTCTTAAATCATTTTTAATATGTTTTCAAATTTTGTCAAAAGAAACATTTGGAAGGAATCACATGTAGGTAATCTTAAGGTTTTTTGCAGACTCCATGCTGGATTTCCAATTTTTTTTTTTTTTTTCTGTGAGTAAAATCATATGTAGAGAGTTAAAATGAGTTGCCTGATATTATACTGGGAGTCACTGACAAAACCTGGATTCCAAACCTGGATCTGGGGTATCCAAATTATTAAGCTGTATCCGATACTACCACAAATCTATATTTAATTGCCAATTTGTTCATTTTATATATAATGTCTGATCTGAACACAATGAAATGTTTTATTACTTAGAGCCAACATATAACAGTGACCTTTTCCCAACTGTTAAGAGGGAACAGGATTATCTGTTTAGAGTATGAACTTGACCTCAGAACCAAATAGTCTACCAACATTTTCCTCAGACCTAACCCCTCGCTTATACAGGCAATTTGTCTAATTTGGCAGAGAACATGAAATATTCTGGCCCATTGCTATTTCTTTCTTAAATCAAGCAGTGATAATCTATCTCATAATGAATGAATAACTTAAAATTCAGATAGAAATATAGTTATACCAAGAAATTTTCTAAGATATAGAGCTTTTTATGAACTGATGATAGTTGGCCATTTAAGAGAATAGCATTTCAAATAGCATAGTTACTACTTAATTTTGAAAACACTAATGAACAGCATAGTTTCCAGAAACAACTTATTAAATTAGTTTTTTTATAAAAGAATGATCAGTTTAAGAGTACTGTAGCATATGCCCAGTTGTAATGTCTTTGCTTCTTTTAACAGCTACCCAGGTGGATTTAGACAAGTAACAGCTGCTCAGCTTCACCAGAGGGATCCAGTGGCAGTAAGTCTGTTGTATTTTTTATTTATCATCTGCACAAAAACTGATTCAGATACTATTTTCAATCTCCCTTCTCTTTTAGTATAGCTAGCATTCAAGGCTATAAATTCTTTACTTTAGTTGTATCACATAAGTCTTTAAGTATTATTTTCATTATTATTCAATTCTATGTATTTTCCAGTTAGTATTTATAAGTTTTACATTCAGTTAAAGAATTCTGATGCTTTTCTTTTTAATTTTTTGATGCTTGCATAATCACCTAGTATATGATGAGTTTGCTGCAAATACCTTAGGGTCAGGGGAGAAAAATGTATATAAGTATGTGTATGTATATATATTTTTTCTAAGATACTAAGTGTGTTCTTATATTCTTACTGACTTTTTTGTTAACTTTATTTTGTTT
>NW_012148030.1:1080441-1081216 GCF_000956105.1 Propithecus coquereli
TCTCTATTAGATGTTCATGTCTTGGAGCTGAATGAAAGAACATGATTTTCATTTGCTTTGTGGTATTGTGTCTAATGTCTCTTGAAAGATCCTTTTTGTTCTCTGTAAATGTTTTTTGAGTGACTCAAGATGCTTTGTGCGTATCTTTGCCTACCGCATTTTAAAAATAAATTCAGTTTTAGTGGAAAGTTTAAAGATTGCATTTCTCCTCCAAATAGGTGTCACAGAAAGAACCTGAAGTGTGTGGTAGGCAACTTGGTGTGTGAGCTTTGACAAATCACTTAATCTTAATGGGCCTTAGTTTCTTTAGTTGGATTACAAATGTCTGGATGAAAGTGAAGGTAATCTCAGCATTTTTGAAGTCTATCTAGATACCTTCTCACCCTGTTTATTTGCTCTCCTAGTACATTTGCCCAACTGCCTCAGTAGCCAACCATGTGTCACTTTTAGGAACTTTAGTCACTTAGTTAATCAAATATTGCCAAACTATACTTTTCAACCACTAACAGCAAGCCTCCCAGGTCTTTCATTCTCACCTCTGTATTTCCTTTCAATCTAGTGATGAAAACCCACTTGCTTTGTCCTCTTTTCTTTATCTTTCTCCTATATAATCTATATGAACCTCTCTCTGAAAATTCTGTCATTCAAATTCAGAGCTCTGCATAGATTCTTATAATGTAATCTTTTGTTTACATATATACTATGCTTACACTTTTTATTTTTTAGTGATGTTTTTTCTTCAGCTTCTAGAATCTTTTTTTTTTTTTTTTTTTTT
>NW_012148030.1:1081266-1081845 GCF_000956105.1 Propithecus coquereli
TTATAACAATTGTTCAAGCTACTTGTGTGTGTGCTTTGTTGTTAGCTTAAACAATACTTATTCATAATAAATAAATTATTCATGTTTTATCAAAATGATTAATTTATTATCATTGTTTTACATGAATAAGTAGAGTGATTTTCCACTATTCACTTTACCTCTGTGGTAGCATGTATGGGAACATTATCATCATCCAAGGATAAATGACCTTCATGATCAAGTCATGAGAATTTAAAAATTCCTATTTCTGATTGTACTGTCACATTTTTTAGAAACCATAATTTCTCAGAGACACAAAAATAATATTATTTATTCCAGTTATAGGTTTGAATGTGGATGTTTTAAGTATCTATGGTAGTTCAGTTGAACAGTAAATTACTTAAATAAATTTCAGACTATAAACACATGTACAAGATTATTATTTCTACATTATTTTTAACAGTAAAATAATAGAAAGTAGCAGAAAATAAGGCAATACTCAAAAACCAATGGAACAGTATCAAGAGTACACAGAGCCAGCTTGAGGTGGTGTCCACTGACCAACTATGGGACTGTGTGAACTTTGAAATAAATAGTAAT
>NW_012148030.1:1083215-1084050 GCF_000956105.1 Propithecus coquereli
TTGTACACTTTCCTTTTCATTTACTATATTTATTCTAATATAACTAAATATTTGTGTGATTATCTGCTTAATATCTGCTTACCTTAAAAATTTCATGAGGAAACTACATGTTTGTCTTGTTTAGCACTGAGCCTGGTGCCTGCATATTGAGTAGGCACTCAGCAAGTATTTATTGAATGAATTAATGAAAACATAGAATATCCTTGTATCAGCTTTTATAAGTGAAGTTAGGAAAGAATCTCTAGAAGATACGAAGCAAAGACTGCTTTTCATTTTTTTCACAGCATTTATTGCAGTCCAGAATAATCTCATGTATTTATATACATGTTTATTAATGTCTCCCTACATTAAAATAGCAGTAATAAAAATAGAAAACACTATTAAAGCATTTACTGTGTGCTTTACATGTATTAACTTAATATAATCCTCAGAGCAACTTAATGAGTTAGTATAATTTTTATCCCCATTTTTTTATAAATGAGAAAATGTAGGCATAGAGAGGTAAAGTAACTTGCCTAAGATCACATAATTGTTAAGTGGTGTATTGAGGATTCTAGCCTAAGTGACTAACTCCTGGGTCCTGCTCCTAACCACTCTGCTGGAATGTCCTGTGTTGCATTGGAAGGTCAGCTTCAAAGGGGCAGGGACGTTGTCTTATTCAGCACATATATTCCCCAACACTTAGAAATAGTACTTGGCACATAGTAGATACTCAATAAGTGTTTGGAAAGAATGACTACATAAGTTCTTTGCTCTAAAAATGAATTTCAGGGTTGTCATCAATAGGTTAATGAAGTTTTAAAAAATTCCAAACTTAGGTTCAAATCTTGCCTCT
>NW_012148030.1:1084378-1085768 GCF_000956105.1 Propithecus coquereli
TATTTGTGCTTTATATGAGGAAGGTTTTTAATATTTATTAACCTTACCTTGTTCTATCTTTTTGACTTTCTGAATTTCTAAAACATATGCTTAAATTCATACAGCTAGAATTACTTTACTGCATGTACATATTGTTGCACATTTTTTTTGTTTGCATTCATTTGTATGTCTGTCTTTTTTTCTCCCTGTTAGTTTATATAACCTTTTCACATTTTCTAGCTTTCCCTAATTTGAGTGTGATGTTTGCATTTTTTAATAGGGTAAATTTTAAAAATACCAACTTGGTGATTTAAATAAATACAACTAAATTTTTATGAACATGAAAACCAAAGGCCATGTAACCTTACTAATAAAATAAAATTGCAATTAGAATGATATTCAGAGGATATAATTACTTGCTTATCCAGAAAAGGTGCTAAGTAGTCTTAACATTGTCAATTTCCACTTTTGACTTTTAAAACATTGAGAAGTTTAAACACTAGTGTCTAGACAGATCAGTACTCTCTGATAGAAATTTCTACCATGATAGAGATGTTCTGTGTCTGCGCTGTCAAATATGTAGCCACTGGCTCCATGTGGCAGTTGACCACTTGAAATGCAGCTTGACAGAGGAACTGAATTTTTAATTGCTTTTAATTTTAACAAGGTAAATCTGCATTTAAATAAAGTCTTTATGACATAAAGTCTTAATAGTATTAACATAAAAAATAGATGGAAAACATATATGGTATGCCATTAGCTTTTGTATGTAGTTAAGGCTTTGTAGTCTGATTTGATGAAAGAATGAAAGGAATAGAAAATCTTCTTATAATGCAACCCTGTTCTCACATGTATTGTTTTTATGGGTTTAGCTTTAACACACATCAAATTATACCCTTGAAATATGAGTGCAGATGATAAAAATCAATTGTGCTATCTAAAATTGGCACATACACAGGTTACTTTTAATCTCTTCCTTTGTTCTTTTTCTAAATAATAAATTAAACATTAGAGCCTAAAGAAAATAGTAATGTACAAAGTAATAAAAGTTTCTTTTCTGTGACTTTCATGTATCTACTTAGGTCTGTTTCTTTCCTGTATTCATGTTGACTCTTAGCCACCTGTTTTCATCACCATCTCTAATTGTGTTTGCTTTCTTTATATGCCGAGTCACATTTTTCTTATTTAGTCCTATGAATATCTGTTTTTCAGATTGTAAAACTAGCTATCTATGGCATGCTACCAAAAAACCTTCACAGAAGAACAATGATGCAAAGGTTGCATCTTTTTCCAGATGAGGTGAGTTACTGGTCATTGGTAATGATGCTTTTCTGAAATTTTCAATTGAATGTTTTCTCTCATTTTTAAATAAATGCTGTAGACTTATTTTCAATAATTTTATGTCAAATTC
>NW_012148030.1:1088663-1089007 GCF_000956105.1 Propithecus coquereli
GTAAGTGCAAGGATGTTCAGAGGTGCCTATAATTATCAGATACTTTATTTGAGATGATCTTTCTTAGATTGATTATAGTCTTTTGGAATGATAAATGAATTTTTATTAACCTAAAACAAAGTGATTGTCAGTTTTCCAGATTGTTTCTAATTAAAAGTCATTAATTCTGGATACTTGTAGATAGTCTTGATCCAAATAGAAAAATAAAATAAAATGCTTTTTGCTCTACTCCATACAGTTCCCTCTACCGAAGATCCATAAAGCTGCTAAGATTTAACATTCTGTCTCCCATCTAACTGTTTTTAGGCTTCTTTGCCTGGGATGTACAGATGATGAAGCATTTA
>NW_012148030.1:1089902-1090329 GCF_000956105.1 Propithecus coquereli
AGTATAATATTAACATAATGAAACACTAGAGTTTCTGTAATAAAAATGGTTGAGTACAGACTCCAGTCAGACTGCCTAGGTTTGAATCCATGCTGCCCCATTTCCTGACTGCATGTACGTGGGCTAATTACTTATTATCTCTATTATCTGATCTGTGAAATGGACATAATAATAGTACCTACTTTAGAAGATCATTGTAAGGGTTAAATAAAATATACTTGTAGAATGCTTAGAACGGGCCTGGCACAGTAAGTGCTAGTTGCTGTCATTACCAGGTTATAATTGCCCTTATAGTTCCTACTGAAGAAATAATGTAGAAATTTATTCTAGAATATCAAGTTATAACAATTGTTCAAGCTACTTGTGTGTGTGCTTTGTTGTTAGCTTAAACAATACTTATTCATAATAAATAAATTATTCATGTTTT
>NW_012148030.1:1092209-1092716 GCF_000956105.1 Propithecus coquereli
TGTAGTGTTAGAAATTTCTTACTGAAGGTGCTTTTTTGTTTTCCAACATCTTCAAATAGTCATCTCCTCTGTCTTACGAAGAACCCTATTTTTGGTCTAAGGGGAACCCTTGCTAGTTCGAGTGTGGTCCATAAACCAGCAATGCATCAAGTGGGAGCTTGTTAAGAAGACTGCATCATGAGCCCCTGCACAGACTAAGTGAAATTAGAATCTTCGTTTTCACAACAGCCCATGCAATTTGTATGCCCACTGAAGTGTAAGAAGCATGGGGGTATAAATGGTCCTCCCCTCCCCTTTCTTATATTGTCTTGGATTTCCTTCTTTTAGTGAAAGGGAGTAAGCAATACAAGTGAGTTGTTTGTGTGCTTTTGTTTGTTTTTGAGATCGAGAGAAATAGAGCCATATAGTGTCAAAACTTCTTCTTTTCCCCACAGGGGCATTTCCTGAAGCTATATAATACCATTAATTGCCTCCAGTTTGAACTGATGTTTCTAGCTATGCCAGCAT
>NW_012148030.1:1093716-1094901 GCF_000956105.1 Propithecus coquereli
TGTCTGGATTTTATCATATTCCAAAATCAATCCTGTATTCCCTATCCTGAAAAATAGCATGGCCATTCCCTGCGTTCTTTAAGCTGAGAATTAGTAGTCATTTCTGAGTTGTGATTTCCAATGGCTTCTTCCTCTGTCATCTCCCCGGCCCCTTCCCTCCTTGCTCTCCATTCCACCTACCTTCCACCCCAACATGCTACTCTTCTTCCAAAATTCTGAGCCCAACCTTTCTTCTCCTCATCACTGCTACAGTTAGTTCTGACAGAGCCCTTGTTTTCAACCTCTTGACTTCCTCCAAAATATATCCTAGAAACAAATTTGAGCTTCCTTAGTCCCCTTGTTTCCTGAGGTCAATATCCACATTCCCTTCCCATACATTTCCAGTTTTACTTCTGAATTCCACTAAAAGGTGGTATTGTCATTTCATTTTGACTTAAATTAATATTTGATGTGGAAACAACTAGTGACTGTGACTAACACATTTAATTTTATTGAGTGGAGTTGCAAAGATTTGTTGTGGGACATTAGCTTAGAAGATTTCTTTCCAGTTGCATTACTGCCACCCTCTTTGCAATTATATGAACCAGCTGGATGGGAGAATAAATTGCTTCTTAAAATGTGCTGGTGTTTCTTGACTAGGAACTGCTTTGATTGTATTGAGTCTCATACCAAAGACTAAAAAGGGTACATCCACTCTGGAGCAGCTTGCAGCTATCATATTGGGTTGTCATTTCCCAGACTTTGGATATAGTTTTTACATTTCGAAAGAGATTTCAAGAACACAGTGACAAAATTCTAGTTTCCCTTCCTTGTTGTTATATATTCCTGATATAATGAAGCATATGTCACTGGTTTCCCAGATCAGTGCCCGTGTCTCTCAGGGTTTTATAGTAAACAATTTTAAATTCTAATATGGTTCTTTTACTCAGACAATAGACTATTGGTCTTCTTAGCTGGGCTATCTGGTATTTTGTGAGTATTCAGTTTAAGAAAACATACTGTAACTGTAGAAAGGGAATAGATAAGTTGTTTCAGGGCAAACAGAGTTCATCTACTTTTTAATGGAACTCAAACTATCAAATATTTTTATAGCTATTTTGAAAAATATCTATTTAGTTTGTTACTAACTTTTTTCAGAAAATTCCACATAAGAGCCTAATACGTACAAATATACGATTGAAAAGA
>NW_012148030.1:1095061-1096397 GCF_000956105.1 Propithecus coquereli
TAAGCAATACAAGTGAGTTGTTTGTGTGCTTTTGTTTGTTTTTGAGATCGAGAGAAATAGAGCCATATAGTGTCAAAACCTCTTCTTTTCCCCACAGGGGCATTTCCTGAAGCTATATAATACCATTAATTGCCTCCAGTTTGAACTGATGTTTCTAGCTATGCCAGCATCTAAAATACCTAGTCCCTTGGCCATCATGCTATTTCCCTTCCCCACCCTGGGAAGAAATTAACCATCTGCAAAATATCCTAATTGTTTCAGTAGGAGGAGGAATGGATAAGTTTGCAAACAAAGTGGTCTTTTCAGGGCAGTCACTGTACACCAATGACAGACGTCTTACCAGGCATCCACTATGTGCTGGGCACTCTCCTATTAATAGTAGCTGGGAATATAAGATTAATCTTATTAGGCCCTGCCTTCAAAGGAACTGGAGGCCTAATAGGTGTCATATAGAATAAGATGGTGCTTGCAAACTCTGAGTCAGAGAGTTTATACTCCAATCCCTGCCATCCACTTCCTAGCTATATACGTATCCTTAGACCAGTCACTGAGCTGCACTCTGAGCCTCAGTTTTATCACTGTAAAATGGAGATAATAACAGTGTCTTTTTCACAAAGTAGTTGGGAGGGTAAAAATAAAATAATTCATATGAAGTACTTATTATATTTTGTGGCACCTAATAAGCATTCAGTATGTGTTATTTATAAGTAAGAGCCAGTATAAGTTGAGAAACACTGTAATAGAAGTATTCATGTTCTCTGGCAGTCCCTGAGAAAGGAGCCCAGCCTAGGTTAGAAGGGAAGAATTGTAAAGAGCTTGTCAGAAGATATATAACCTTTGAAGTGGATTTTGAAAGATTATTCAAGCTTGCCAGACTGAAAAAAGATAAGAGACATTCCAAGCAGAGGAAATTTCAAATACCCAAGTCTAGCAGTGTGAGGGTTTTTATCTGGATAATAGCAAGCAGTGTGGAGGGACCAGGATGTAGAAAAATAGGGTGTAGAAAGAATGACTCAGAAAGGCTAACTGGGGCCATGTCATGGAAGGTCATATGTTTCATTCTGAAGTATTTGAACTTTGAGAAAGAAAGAGAGGGCCAGTGAAGATTTGTAAGGAGGGCCATGTGATACAGAGAAGTGGGATGGAAAAGAAGGAATCTGTTAGAGACTCTCCGATTTGTTCTCTCTTTCCTCAACTCTCCTAAACACCAAACCCTGGTTTCTAGCTGCCTGCCATGTCTGGATTTTATCATATTCCAAAATCAATCCTGTATTCCCTATCCTGAAAAATAGCATGGCCATTCCCTGCGTTCTTTAAGCTGAGAATTAGTAGTCAT
>NW_012148030.1:1099422-1099766 GCF_000956105.1 Propithecus coquereli
TAGTAAGCGCCTGCTGTATGTCAGGCACAACCACTTTATATGAATTATTTAATCTGTACATCCTGTAATGGATGTACTGTTATCCTCCCCATTTAAAATTGGCACACTGAAGCAGCAATAAATTAAGTAATTTGGCCGAAGTCATAGAGCTGCAGAGCAGTAAAATCAGGATTTACATCCAAGCAGTCTGGCTTGATAGCCCATGGATTTAGCCACTGATAGATGAGAAAAGGTGAGTATGTTTATGTATCATGAATTCTGTAATCAAGCATAACCTAGTACAGGTTAACAACTACTATACATGAAGAAATTTCAGTTATATCTTAAAAGTATGGGACCAAAAA
>NW_012148030.1:1105931-1107065 GCF_000956105.1 Propithecus coquereli
TTTTCAGTATGCAGATCTCTTACTTCCTTGGTTAAATTTACTCTTGTTTTTTTTATACTATGATAAATGGATTTTTTAAAACTTTTTTAGAAAGTTGGAAACACTACTGCTTTTTGTTTATTGATTTTGTATCCTGCAACTTTACTGAATTCCTTTATCAGTTCTAACAGTGTTTTGATGAAGCCTTTAGGATTTTCTGATGCGTAAGATCATGTCATCAGCAAACAGAGACAATTTCACTTCTTCCTTTCCTATTTGAATGCTTTTTATTTCTTTTTCTTGCCTAATTGTTCTAGCTAGGACATTCAGTATATGTTGAACAGAAGTGGTGAGAGTGGACATGCCTGTCTTTTTCCTGATCTTAGAGGAAAAGTCTTGTGACTATTTGGATAACCTAGAAGACATTATGCTAAGAGAAATAAGCCAGGCACAGAAATACTGTATGATCTTACTCATATGTGGAATCTAAAAAAGTCCAATTCATAGAAGCAGTAAAATGGTGGTTACCAGAGGGTAGGGAGGTTGGGGTGGTAGACAGGGAAAGGGGAGATGTTGGTAAAAAGGTACAAAGTTTCAGTTAGGAGGAATAAGTTCTGGTGATCTACTGCACAGGGTGGTGACTATGGTTAATAATGTATTATATACTTCAAAACAGCTAAAAGAGAGGATTTTAGATGTTCTCACCACAAAGAAGTGACAAATATTTGAGGCGATGGATATGCTAATTAGCCTGATTTAATCGTTCCACTATGATGTATCGTGGATTGCCTTACATGTATTAAAATACCACACTGTACGCATAAATATATACAATTATTATTTGTCAAGAATAACATTTTTAAAAAGCTATGATCTTTCTTCCATGAAGCTAGAAATTCCCCAGAGATCATAAGAGGCCATTCCTCACAGGTCAAAAGCCTCAATATTTGACTATAAACACCTCTAGAAAACAAACTTACATGTCTTGTCAAAGTGTCATTCTATATTTACTATAGCATTCCTTTATTTATCAGTAATTTGTGGTGTTTAGAATTGTGGTAGCGTTTCTTTTATCATATCACTTACAAGACTATAAGTTTTGAGTTCTCTGACTGAAATCCATTTTCCCATAGCCACGTTATTTTTATTTTATTT
>NW_012148030.1:1108780-1124852 GCF_000956105.1 Propithecus coquereli
TTGCTTTAGCTATATGGGTCTTCTCTGATTCCATATGAAGTGTAGAATTATTTTTTCTAGATCTGCGAAAAATAATACTGGTATTTTAATAGGGATTACATTGACTTTGTAGATCACTTTGAGTAGTATAGACATTTTAACAATGTTGATTCTGCCAATCCATGAGCATGGTATGGTTTTCCATCTGTTTACATCCTCTGCTAATTCCTTCCCCAGTGTTTTGTAGTTTTCCCTGTAGAGGTCTTTCACCTACTTAGTTAAATATATTCCTTAGTATTTTATTTTCTTTGTTGCTATTGTGAAAGATATTGAGTCTTTCATTTGGTTCTCAGTTTGACTGTTGTTGGCATACATGAATGCTACTGATTTATGTACATTAATTTTGTAACCTGAAACTTTACTGAACTTATTTATAAATTCCATTAGTCTCTTGGCAGAATCTTTGGGGTTTTCTAAATATAAGATCATAGCATCAGGAAAGAGTGATAATTTGACCTCTTCTGCCCCCATTTGGATGCCCTTGATTTCCTTCTCTTGCCTGATTGCCCTGGCTAGGACTTCCAACACTATGTTGAACGGAAGTGGTCATAGAGGGCAACATTATCTGGTTCTAGTTCTAAGTGGAAATGCTTTCAATTTCTCCCCATTTAGGATGATGTTGGCTGTGGACTTGTCATATATGGCTCTTATCATTTTGAGGTAAGTCCTGTCTATGTTTATTGTATTAAACGTTCATATCATAAAAGCGTGCTGAATTTTGTCAAATGCTTTTTCTGTGTTTATTGAGAGGGTCTTATGGTCTTTGTTTTTACTTCTGTTTGTGCAGTGAATTGCATTTATAGATTTGCCTATGTCAAACCGTCCCTGCATCTCTGGGATCAAGCCCATTTGGTTGTGATGGATCATTTTTTTGATAAGCAGCTGAATTCAATTTGCTAGGATTTTATTAAGAAATTTATGCATATATATTCATAAGAGATATTGGTCTGTAGTTTTCTTTTTTCTTTGAGTCCTTTCCTGGCTTTGGTAGCAGGGTGATGCTGGCTTTGTAAAATGTGTTGGGGAGGATTCCTTCCTTCTTGATGTTATGGAATAATTTCTGCAAGATAGGCATATTCTTCTTCATAGGTCTGATAGAATTCAGGTGTAAAACCATCTGTTCCAGGATCTTTTTTGTTTGTTTGTTTGGTATTGATGCTTCAATTTTGGTACTTGATATTAATCAGTTCGAGAGTTCTATTTCTTGATTGAGCCTAGGGAGGCTATGTATTTCTAAGAATTTGTCCATTTCCTCCACATTTTCAAGTTTATGTGCATAGAGATTTTTGTAGCATTCAGAGATGGTATTTTGTATTTCCAGGGTATCAGTTATAATTTCTCCTTTTTCATTCCTGATTGATCTTATTAGAGTACTTTCTTTTTTGCTTCTGGTTAATCTAGCAAGAGGCATGTCAATTTTATTTATATTTTCAAAGAACCAGCTTTTTGTTTCATTAATCTTCATATAGTTGTTTTATTATTAATTTCATTTAGTTCTGCCCTGTTCTTGGTTATTTCTCCTCTTCTGCTGGGTTTGGGATTGGTTTACTCTTCCTTTTTCAGTTCTTTGAGTCCATTCCTTAGATTGTTCATTTGTGATCTTTCTTTCTTTGGATGTAAGCATTTATGGCTATGTATTTATTTTCCTCTCAGGACTGCTTTAGCTGTGTCCCACAGATTTTTATATCTTGTGTCCCCTTTATTATTTAGTTCAAAGAATCTTTTTATTCCATTGCTCAGCAGGAGGTTGTTTAGTTTCCATGACTTTGTGTAGAGATGAGACTTTCTGTTGGAGTTGACTTCACATTTTATTCCACTATGGTCTGAGAAGATGTGTGGTATAATTTCTATTTTTTAAAATTTATTGAGGCATGTTTTGTGGCCTTTGTTGTGGTCAGTCTTAGAAAATGTCCCATGAGCTGCTGACAAGAATATATATTCAGTGTTTTTTGGGTAGAAAGTTCTTTAAATGCCTTTTAAGCCCATTTGTTCTAGAGTTCTGTTTATGTCCATTGTTTCTTTGTTTATTTTCTGTTTGGAGGATCTGTCCTGTTCTGTCAGTGGGGTGTTGAAGTCCCCAGCTAATACGGTGCTGTTGTTTATCATTTTGTTTAGATCAAGTAAGATTTGCTTTATGAATGTGAGTGCACCTGTGTTGGGTGTGTGAATATTTAGAATTGTTGAATTGTTCCCTTTACCATTATATAATGACCATCTTTGTCTTTCATTACTTTTGTTGATTTGAAGACTAGGTTATCTAATATGAGAACTGCTACCCCAGCTTTCTTTTGGTTTCCATTTGCATGTCATATTGTTATCCATCCCTTCACCTCGAGTCTGAATGAGTCCTTTGAGTTAGAGGTGTTTCCTGAAGACAGCAGATACTTGGATTCTGTATATTTTTCCATTCAGCCAACCTATGTTTCTTCAGTGGGCAGCTCAAGCCATTCATGGTTATCGAAAAAATTGATAATTGGGGTGGATTTCTGTTCATCCTGTTGAGTAGAATTTTGTTGCTTTGTTTTGTCTCTTGAGCCATTGTGGTATCTGGCCTTTGACCTTCAACTTTTGTATGATTTTACACTGATGAGTATCTCTTGTGCTGATCTGTGTGTAATGCAGTTCTGAGTACTTCCTGCAGGGAAGTTCTTGTCTTAACAAATTCCCTCAGTATTTGCTTGTCTGAGAAAGACTTTATTTCCCCCCATATATGAAACTTAATTTTGCAGGATAGAAAATTCTAGGGTGGGCATTATTCTGTTTAAGAAGAGTGAAAATGGAGCCCCAATCCCTTCTGACTTATAAGCTTTCAGTTGAGAAGTCTGCAGTTAGTCCGATGGGTTTTTCTTTGTAAGTTACCTGCTGCTTTCACCTTATGGCTTGTTTCCAGAAGTTCTGTTTGGTTTTTCTTTAATATTTCAATGTCTTTAGTGAATTCTTCATTCATTTCCTGCATTGTCTTTGTGGGGTTTTTTTGTGGTTTCTTTCTGTTGGGTTTCCATTTTATCTTGCATTTCATTGAGCTTCCTTACAATTGTGTTCAAAATTCTTTCTCTGTCATTTCAATATTCTGATTTTGGTTGGTATCCATTGCTAGAGAGCTGGTGTTCCCAACAAAAGGGGCTCTCCTTTTGTTTTGATTCTTCCTACTCCCAGAGTTCTTTTGCTGATCCCTTCTCATCTAGAGCAGCTGTTGCTTCTTACTTTTGGATTTTCTTTTATTTAGATAATGACATGCCCAGTTTAATCTCTGAGCCAGTAGGTGGTGGTTGTGTGTGAGTATCAACCACACTTTGTATGATGAGTTAGTAAATACAGTAAAAGAGCATTCAAATTGACCTCCCTGTCAGTAGGTGGTGCTTGCCAGAATGAATATGCTGCAATGTTGTTTTGGGGTCCTCTGACAAGCTCTGATTCCTCAGGAGAAGCACTCTAGTGCCTCAGGTGTTGGGTGGGGCCCTAGGACATCCAGGTGTGTCCTTTTCTCCACCTCAACAGGGACCGGTGGGGGAGTGAGGCTGGGTGGGGCTGGGTTGAGTGATCCTGCCCTCAAGCTCCACAAATGCTTTTAGTAGGGGTCAAAGTTATGTTCCCCACCTCTCAGCAAAGCTGCCAGGGACAGGTTGAAGTGGCCCACTCAACCAGAAAGTCTACTTGTGGAGGTGGGCCCATCTGAGCCCTGCAGTCTGGGAGTCTGGAGTAGGCCTTGCTTTTTTCCACCCTCCCCTATTCCAATTTCTCCTGGGCCTCTGCTGTCAGGCAGGATCTCAAGCCAGCCGAGCTTTCCCACAACTTTGATGCAGGCTGGGAGGTTCCCTTCCTAGGCTTGGAGTTTGGCCATCCTGTGGGAGGAGGGGTGCCCCTCGAATACGCTGCAGCTAGGACCTCCTCTGCACGGTTACCCCTGATCTGCCCCTGCAGGCACCCACACCTCCCGAGACTAATTCAGATATCCCTTCTGTACCCCCGGGCAATGCAATCAAGACCCGGGTATACAGGATCTGGCCTGCAAGCCTGTCTCCCAGGCCCCGGAGATCAAACCCTGACCATGCCGGGGAGAAGGATACTGGTCCCAAGTTTCTCTCATGGGGTGCGCAAGGCGATTCAATGTTCCTCCACCTTGGGGTGTGTCCTACTCTGCTGGAGTCCCTGGGCATGCAGCACCAGGGAGGGCCTGCAGGCAGAGATCTCACAGTCTGAGCACCCCTTAGTCTGTTGCAGGACCCCAAAAAGAAAGATCTGAGCCCCATTCTCTCTGTAAGTCTCCATGTAGTGGCTCAATTGTCTCTCTTAGCAGTCACGGGTTGGGGAGGGGAAGGGGGAAAAGAGTGTAGGTGGAGGAAAGTCCACCCTCTGGTCATCTCCAACCCTTTCTCCAGGAGGCAGTCCACCCGGAATGATGGGGCTCTGGAGTCATGAAGATCACCTGGGACCCAATGGATCCCTGTGGCTCTGGGCAAGAATTGGGAAATGTCTGTGTGGGGACAAGCAAGATCGAACCTGAGGGGTTGAGGCCCCCTGGGGAGAACAAAGTCGCTTGGTGGGTAGGGAAGGAATATGGCACCTGCCATCCGGCTCAGGTTTTTGGGGCAGGAGGCACCCCAATTGGTGGGGAGGGCTAGGACCCTGGTGCCCTCTCTGCAAGAAACTCTGCACTCACTGGCAGCAGCCATCTCTGGGCTTGCTTTGGCAGAAGGTCTCTCCAGCAGATGGGGAGCCCACCAACTGCTGGAGATACAAGGAAGGGGTATGTTAGCTAATCTACCTGCCCTTCTCTCTGTTCTCTGAGCCTTTCAGGGCTTAATCCCCACTGATTCCTTTCTCCTTCCAGTTCTGCTCCACAACCTCTTCCCGTGGAATCTCATATAGGTTCAGACACCCTTCCTTCAGACCCTCTTCGAATCTATGTCTGTCTGTTTGTTTTTTCTCTTTCACCAAAAACTTTTTCTTCTTACAGAGATGCTCTGGCTGGTGGTATCTTTGGTCTGGCATCTTCCAGCCCTGTTATTTTTGGAATGCAAAATTCCATTATTCAGGGATTATTTTTAGGAATGCTATACTACATTATAGGACAAGCAACTGTATTCATTGTAGTTACTGGTTTAGCACATCCTCCTACCAGTCTGACTTCTGAGAGTCCTAACAGTTCCTCCCTTCACAACTGCAGAAGATGGTGTCACATGGGAGATACTATAAAATAAGTATGTTGTGATCTCCTTGTCCTGCCTGGGTCGGAGTAGAGAGCACCTCACTGTAATGCCTCGTGAATGAGCATAGTGACAAACTGTTGCCAGAGATGTTCCTCATCTCCAGGCATAGAATGTCTCCAAGGTTTAATTATGACCTAGCAGGTAGGCCAAGATAAAGCTAGGTTTTAAAGCAGGTCTTTACAAACATTCTTTGCCCAGACTTCCATCCTTTCCTTATCCTAATTCCTACTCTAAATTAACAAAATGACTACCAAAAACTATGATTGGCGAGATTAATAAATAACATCTTTTGGTTTAAACAAACTGGACCATTTGCTGGCCCAAAGGCTTGGGTTGGTGGTAGTGAAGTAATGCTGCCATCTTTATTTTATTTTATTTTATTTTTTTGTAGAGACAGGGTCTTACTGTGTTGCTCAGGCTGGTCTTGAACTCCTGGACTTGAGTGATCCCCCTGCCTCAGCCTCCCAAAGTGCTGGTTATTACAGGCACCACACCCTGCCTAATGCTTCCATCTTTAAAAGTGAACAAAGGGCAGGATTTTGTTTTACTTGTAAGGTTTAATGTGGATGAAGGAGGTTTAAAAAAATATGCATGGAAATTGCAGTTTATCATATTTCTATTGTAATTCCTCTCCTTTACTGCTGATTCCCTCCACGCCAGATGTAGACACTGTCACTATGCATGCATCTCATCTTTTTTCTATGCTGCAGTTGACTGATTTGTTTTCCTCCCTTCTCTTGGAAAAGGGGGTTAGTACCACCTTCAGCCAAGAACAACATTAACTCTCCAAGTCTCTCCTGGCTAAAAATTTTCCTGTGGAACAGGTAGCAAGGGCTGAGTCTACAAAGCCTAGAAGCCCCAGGAGAGATTCTGCTGCCAATCTCCACAATGCGGAGTTTGAATTGGATAAAACCCTATTTAAGAAGGTCTGATCTTTCCAAGCAGACATTAAGGCTCCATTTCAACTTAAAGACAAGGTCTTGCAGAGAAATGGTATTTCTCCCACTTTGCCCAAAATTCTAAAATAGGAGAGTTGAGTAGTTTTGCAGCATCACTACTGCTCAGGGCTTCACCTTGGAAGAATGTAAATCTGAGATCGACTACCAGTAAAACAGACGGTCAACTCCACCTGAAGGCCAACTTTTACTAGACCAGCTGCTGGGAAGGTTAGGGTATATTTTCCACATGAAGACAGCATAAACAAGACCTCTGAAGGAGACACACATTTGTATCAGTGCCATCTAGTCCACGGGAAACTCTTCGATTTCAAACAGATCTTTACCTCAAGACTTAACTCTGTTTTCACTTTTCAATTCCAAAGTTAATGCCTATTAAAACCTTGCAAACAGTGGCTGCTAGAAGACCTATTTGTGGTGGAACACCTGTGCTTTGTAAGTTGATGTTATGGAGCCCAGCCCATCAACCTGTATTAAGTTGTTGAGAATCAACATTTTGAAATTATGATGCCATTTGGCATCTTCTTTAGAAATCACTAAACTAAAAAGAGTCTAGTTATTTAGAGGAAATTCTGAATATAAAGCATCTGTCTTTTACTTTTTGGCAGAATCACATAATCCAAATAAAATATTTGTATAACCTGTTAGAAGAGTATTACCAGTTATTTTACTACTAGAGTGGTGTTACCAGCATAATGTATATGCAGAGCCAGTAAATCATGGAGAAATGTATTTGCATTTTTCAGAAAATTTGATTTAGAAGTCTAAACCTTGGAAGCAGTGATTAAGTAGCCAACTCTCCAATCTATATTAACAAGGAAGCAGCTGCTATATTTCATTCAGTCATTAAACCAATATTTATGTCCCAGAAACTATTCTAGGTGTTTGAGATACATACGTGAACAAAACAAAGTTTCCTGTTATCATGGAGATACATTTTGGTGAAGGGAGGCAAATAACAAACATGATATGTAATATGCAAGTTATATCAAATGTAAGTTATATACAAGTTATATTAGTAGGTGTGCGGGATTTCTCAGCTATTACCACAATAATCCTCCATGACACCACCTCAAAACAATATTTTTTTTCTCATGTGTGCAAGAAGGCTATAGCTCAGCTGATTTTGGCCAGGCTCAGCTGGGTTCAGCTGTTTCAAACTATAGCTTGGGTCCAGGTCTAGTCCATGTGGCCCTGACTATCTTTAGGCCAGTGGCTACCTAAAGCATGTTCTCAGGGTGAAAGGCAGGACAACAAGAGAGCAAGCCTAATAACTGTGCAAGCCTGTTTCAAACCTCTGCTTGCATTACATGCACTAGCATTCCACAGGGCAAGGTAAGTCAAAGTCAAGGGCTTGGGAGGTAGTTACCTAGCATGGAAGTGGTGGAAAGGGGTATGGAGGAGTAGATTTTTATATATATGTAAAATTTACTCAAAGTGCAATGAGAAGAGGGCTAAAGGGCATCAAAAATGCTGAGGGTAAAACATGTTAACAATAAAGGTTGATATTTAAGCTTGAAGGAAGGGAGAATATCTGGGGAAGGAGAATTCCAAGTATACAGGAGCAGCTAATGCAAAACATCCCTGACATGAGCAGGGCTCACATCTTCAGAGAACTACACAGAGACCAGTGTGGTGTGGCTGAAACAGAGTGAACCGGGAGTAACAGGAATATAATCCAGAGAGGTAAAGATGAGACTTCATGCCAATGTAAGAACTTCGATATTTTGAAAGAAGTAACATAAAATGACTTGTCTTTGAAAGCATCACGATGGCTGGAATATGGGCAACGGCCTGTAGGGAGTTAAGGATAAAAGCAGAGAGGAGCAAAAGGGAAGGCCTACTGGACCACCGTGGCAGCAGTGGAAGTGGGGAGAAGAAGCCCCTGAGGTTAGGAGTCAACGCCCTGAGGAGCAAGCCTTGACCAGCTCGGGGTTCAGGAGCCAGCGAAGGAAAGCTTCAGCCTCCCATCCTCTAGGGAACAATTCTAAGAAGCATTCTCTCACTTCTCAGAGGTCATGGTGGAACCAAATCCCCACTGCCTAAAGCACAGCTCAGATAATGCAGCTATATATTGTCTTTTCTTTGCTCCCTGTCTCATCCTCTTTGCTCCCTCACTGCAATTTCCTTGGATCAATTCCCAGATAAACTACCTGCACCCAAATATTTGTTTCGTGTTCTGCTTTCAGAAGAACTCAAGCTGAGACATGCTGTAGTCCCATTTCACATTGAAGCTAGGCAGATATTTCTAACATAGAGGTCACCTCGTATCACTCCAAAACCAAAATACTTAGTGATTCCCCATCACCTAGTCCAAAATCCACACACCTTAGCAAGACCTATAAGACCCTTTAGGTGTTTGAGATACATAGGTGAAAAACCTCTAAGGTTTTTCTAATCCTACCTATCCATCTTCATCTCCATCTACTCCTATTTTGGGACTTTACATTCCAGTCCCTCCTAAACATTGGTAATTCCAAACAATCATGCTCTCAGCCACCATGCCTTGTTTTATGCTTGGAACAACTCCCTCCAGTTCTCCTCTGTCTACCCTATCTTCCCAATGTCTCATACATCTCAGTTCTTCTCAGGCAGCCTTAGGTATTTCTTTTCCTTTATTATCTCTGTTCCTTGTATATATGCCCATCATAACCATTCCCTTCTTGTGTTATATTGCTTCTCTCTCCACTGACAAGTTGAGCTTATTGGGAGCAGAAAATGTGTTTTTTCTCCTCCTCCTTCTTATTTTTTGCTTATCCCCAGCACCTAGCACAGTCCTAGCACAGTGTAGGCTAGGAAACATCTACAAGAGTTCTTGGCACATAGTAAGTCCCTAATAAATGTTTGTTGCATGAGTGATGGCAGGTTTATTATAGCAATGCTAACTAATGTAACACACACTTTTCTGAGCTGTGGCACAATAAAATTTCTTCCTTGTTCACATAACAATACAATGCAGGTGTTCCTGATCAGTCGCTGGCCTTCCACAAACTCGTTCAGAAACCCAAACACGTTCCATCCTATCACTCCACCCTCCTGTAAGGCTTGGAGTCCTCTGCAGTCAGATGGCAGCTGGGAAGCAGCAGGTAGAGAAGACACCCATACTTCCTAACTTCCTTGATGCAGAAGTCACATACATAGCTCATTGGTGGGAACATGTCATGTAGCCATACTGAGGGAGTCTGGGAAATGAGAACCTAATTTGTACCCAAGAAGAAGAGAAAATAAATTTGGCTGTAGCTAGCCAGTCTCAGACACAGCAGCCAACATGGAATTATCTGTAAATGGATATGGCTGTCTCTGCTAATATCAGAGTTAGGGAGATGAGAATGCCAGATTTTAACTAGTTAAGGAAACAACACATGGACAACAACTCCAAGATAACATAGGTCCTTAATGAGTAACGAAGCAAGTGATTACTTCCAAACACATCGGATTTTGCTGTAGTTAGTGCCTGCTTTGATAGGCATAATTTTTTTAAAAAATGAGTAAATGTTAAGATTTAGAAATGGTGTACAAGCCTCAATCTTTATGGTAACCAAAAATGTCATCGTTCATCTGTCTAGAAATATGACAGCAGAAACTATCAGCCTGTTTCCATACTGCCAAGCTGCTGGGTGATAGGCTGCTGAATTAATGGTCACTTTAAATTGTCACTTTTATCACTCGCCATCCTTGAAAGCTATCTTTAGCCAGGCAGGTATAAACCCAACTCCTTCAGAAAGTACCTGCAGATAGGGACAGCAGGTAATATTTAAGGAGAAGAGAAGTAAATATCCCCAAAACCGCAGAATGTGAACAAATTGTTATTGCTACCTACACAGTCAGCTTTTGAATCGTATCCATTTTTTCTAGCATTTCTGTTTCTCACAGTCTAGAGTTGTGGCTCTCTGCTGGTTTGATAAAACACATTCACACTGAAGAGAGGGACTCGGAGATAGAACATGTTGGCCACACTCCAAGAATATGAGCAGGCAGCCAGTGACAATGGAGATTTAGTTAGCAAGACTTCTACTTGGTGTCCAAATCTGATAACTGGAATGTTTGTAAAAAGAACTTTATTTGTGAATTTCAATTCTTTCAGCCTCCGAACTTTCCAGTTCAAAGGCATAATATAAACGTACATACGAGAAAGGACAGTTAAAGTGAAAACACATTAATTTTCAAAAACCCAAATTCTCTTCAATATAACTATTCAGTAATTGAGCACATTCAAACAATAATGATTTCTCACAGTGAAAGCTGAGCTAGTTAACAATTTTGCAATACGATTTTTATAACATAACCAAGATACAGTTTTATCAGGATTCACTGAATTTGGGCCAGATCATGGGACACTAAAAAATGGAGATAAATGTCTTCAATAATTATACTTCTCTTTTCTTAGTTATTCTTGCTTTGTTACCATAAAGAATTCATTTTAGATCTTAATATATTTTTACTGATCTGGATTTCATTATAGAACTTATTCTAAGTTAGGTTAATAAAGTCAAATTTTACCATATAGGTCATGAATTTTTTAAATCAATACTATAAAGTGAAATTACACAAAGAACAAAATATAATTACTCATGCCAGTATATTTTTATTACACAGTAAAACACAGAGAAAAATTGAACCATTAGTAGCATTTATACATGCTGCACTTATAAATGCTACCAAAACAAGCAATTTATTCCAACACTTTTGATAGTTCATTTAGTCTATTACCTCTTTTATTCTACTTTTAAAATTATTATTAGTTACCATCTTCCTAAATACTGATGACTGACTTTTTGTTACTCATCCATATTGTTAATTATGATGATGATATTAAAAAGGTGATAGATTATTTTTTAAAGTAGGACTTAGTGTAAAATATTTTGTGTTTTTCCAATAAAGTCTTAACCTTCTAAGAGCACATACTTGTTGTAAAATATTTTTCAAACAATACAGAAATATTAAACATTAACATTTAAATGAAATTAACATTTTGCTTTAAAAAGTGAAAGTTCCCCACGATTCCACATCCAGGAGTGTCTGGAGTTTATTCATTTCAATTTTTCAATATGGATAGATGAACAGAATAATAGATAAATATTATACATACTGTTCTGCAACTTGCTTTTTTTATTTCATGGTATATTTGAATTTCTTGAGTCAGCCAAATTTTAATGAAATTATTCAGTCATATAAATAATGTAAAACTATTGCAAGTACATTCTTTTACTTAGTTTTTATTAATAATAGAGTTATTCTAAAGAGCATAGAATAAACAGGATTTTGTGGCAGGGGAGTTCTCTAAACTCTGAGCTCGTCTAGCCCAAATGATCCCTTTCCATCAGTGTTTCCAATGCCACATTAAATTAGAATGAAAAGTTATGATTTTTTTAAACCAAATATTTTGGTTCATACCTTGGAAACCTCCATTCTGCATGTGAACAGCCCTTTTTGTTGGGGACAAGCCCAAGGGGATTAAGTCCTGCCCCGCTGTCACAGCTACACTAGTCATCCAAAATCATTCCTCCCTGTTTCATCCTTCTAAGTCCCTATCTGATAATAAAAATGTACTTGCTTGAATGAAGCAGGAAAACCTCAGAGCCAACATGCCATTCTAAAATCATTCTCTGTCCCTGCTCAAGTTTCTATCTCAGTGAAATTACCATTGCCCTAATATCCCAAACTTGAAATGTTGAAGCCATTCTTATCTTCCTCATGTCACTTTCCTAGATCCTATCAGTTATCAAGTTTTGCCCATAATACTTTCTCAACAGTCCTCAAAGCTGGCTCTTTCCCTTCATCCCCCACTGCAGGGTCGTGGTCCAGGCCCTCATATGTACTACTGCAACAGGCAGCATGGTATATATATGGAAATGTGCATAAACATTGTGAAAAAATCAGAGTTAGAATCCCTGCTTTGCCTCTTCTGTGTTTGTGTGTAACCCTGGACATGTTAGTACACTTACCTTCCATTTTCCAACATTTGTCAAAACAAGGGAATACCTACCTTAAGTTGTGAAAATCAAGTTAACATAAAGTGCTCAGAACAGAAGCTAGCATATAGAAGGTCTTCATTAAATGTATTTCTCCTTCCCCAATCTTTCCCCACCCAGGCTATCTTGTATCTATCAAATTATGCCCCAAAATAATAACTCCAATAAGCCTCACCTGCTTACTGACTTCCTGTTGCCTTCAGGTAGAAATATGAACATTTTAGCAGAGGATAGAAGATCTTCCACAATCTGTTCCAAGTTATCTTCCAGACCTCAACTTAGAGAGCACATAAAGTTAGGGAGCTCCCATGGCATTCTGCTCCTATGACACTCCAAAGCATGACTGAACCAATGGCAGATATGGCAGATGCTAATTAAAAGTTTGAGCTCAGAGGATTGAAGAACATTAAAAAGAAAAAAAAAGTTCTATGGATGGATATAAGCATGCATGGGGAGATGGAAGAATACATGAACACGAGAATGAATAAATTCGTAGGAAGATGAGATTTAAATACTTCTCTTGCATTCTGGAATATTTAATAAATGTGAATTTGCAAGCTTCTATAGAAGCTTATCATTAACTTCTAGGCATTATTCCTGTCTTCCAAATTTTATGCCTTATATCCATAGAAAACTCTTCCTGTTGTAAGCAGAATATGCGATTTGGCCAAGATTATAGATGAAACTGTGCTAATATGAGATGCTTCTTAATAGTATTCTACATTTATTGAGCGGCCATCAAGTGTCAAGCACACGCTGAGCAGTCTGAGACCTCTTAAAGAATGCACACAATATAGGAGCACAGAGGTTAAAGAATTAACTAGAAAAGGGGACTCTGGTGTCATGGTTGTCAAGGTGGTCATGGCTGGGTTTAGAAAAGGCTTCATATAGGAAGAGGAGTCTCAGGTGAGTCTTGGAGGTTGAGTTTAAGTAGGTCACTTAAACCAGGGTGGGGCAGAGAAGGACTTTCCATGCGAGGAAAAGCATGTCAAAGATACAGAACAAGAGAGAACATGCATTAAGTGTTTAGCAACTAGTTTATTGTGGCTGTAGTTTGGAAAGTATTTGGTTGAGAGATCTATTTAAACATATTTAATAAAAAATAAAATATGAATAACCAAGTTGGAGATTTGTGGAAACAAAAAAGAGGGCTAGCAGAAAGTGAGAAATTCCCCCAGATGGGGTGTCGGTCAGGTAGGGGGGTTGGGGGGACAAACCCACAACTAATGGAAGTGGAGCACACTGTATGGGGGAAGGACATGCTTGTAGCCCTGGCTTGGGCGAGGCAAACACATTACAGGTAACCAAAATGTTTGTACCTCCATAATATCCTGAATTAAAAATAAATAAAAAGAAATTCCCCGAGATAATGACATTTGTTCCCCTCATCCCCACCCCACAGCCTTCAGCCTTTAGATACCACCTACAGGCTGATGACTCCTAAATTTCTGATAAATATTATCTCCATCCCCCCAGTTGCTTATGCCAAAGACTTGGCTTATCTTAGATAAGGTCCTCTTCTCATCTCCATCTCCAGTTGACTAATAAGCCCTATTATTTCCACCAGTTTTGATCAGTCCTCCATTATCTATCACCAGGTCACTACAATGACATAACTAATATTTTCTCCACTGCTGTAATCCCCCCACAACCCATTCTCCACTGTGCAACCAGAATGATCCTGAAATAGTATTTTTCAAGCTGTACACACCGATCACTTGAGGTGCTTGGTTGAAAAAAAAATGCAGATATATAGTTCTCAACTCAGACAATTGAAACAGAATCTTTAGGGGTTGAGGGTTCTTCAGAATCCAAGAATGTGCACTTTAATAAGCCCTGCCTCTACCCTTTTCTGCCACTGAAATTTAAGAAGCACCAATATGTGAGGCAAAGAACCTTAAAGGTTAAGAGTAGATATCTTGAACCAGAATGTCTAGCTTTGAATTCTAGCTATGTGTTCTTGGGCAAGTAACTCAACTTTTCTGTGCTTCTGTCTCCTCACTGGGAAAATTAGAATAATAGTGAGTTAGCTATTGGGTTGTTGGGAGGATCAAATGAGTTAAAACTTAAGTGGTAGCTTTTACTGCTTCTCGCCAATATTTCGAGTTCTCTTCTGCTTCCTAGCACATGGTTGTATTTCTCCACCTATATTAAATGTGATCATGTGATTTACTTAGGCCAAGGAAACATGTATGGAAGTAATGTGAGTCACTTCTGAAGGACGCTTGGGGCGATGATTCTCCATGTCCTCTCTTCTCTTGCCATGGCAATCATGGAAGTACATGTTTATATGGAAATGTCCAAGACAGAAGCAGTGTGGAACACTGAGCCAAGACATGGAAGACAGCTGCCTTGCACTCTTATGCGAGCAAGAAATGAATGCCTATTGAGCTAAGCTCCTGAGATGTTAGGGATTGTTTCCACTGCATAGCCTAGCCCAACCTAGCTGATACAGCTTTGAAGTCCTTGGAGTAGGCCTGGCCTATAGTAACTGCTCAATCACAGCTTCAGAACACAAGTCCAGCAATGCGGCTCAAAGGAGGAGCAATTTTCCCTTTACTAACTTAAAACATACACCAGATCATGTCACTACTCTGTTGACAACCCCTCAATTGCTCCTAATGGGATTTAAAATAAGATGTAAATCACTAACTCGGGGCCTATAGCCCTACTTGCTTTGGTCTCCAGCTTTACCTTGTTCACCCTTCCACTCACTCTCCTGCCAACAGGATTTTCAGTTCCCTGCACATGACACGCACTTTCCTGACAAAGGGCCTTTGTACTTGACAAGCCCTGAACTTTTTCTCATCTTCATGTCTCCACTTAAATGTCAGCCCCTCAGAGAGGCATTTTCTGTCCATCCAATGGGAAGCAGAAGCTCCTTTACACTCCCTTTCTTATTCCTGTCTCAACACCTTACCTGTGTCTTTCACATTATTCATTGTGATCAGTAATTAATTTTGCTTATCTGTTCACGAGTCTCCTGTCCTCCCCTAGTATCAGAAAGGAAGCTCCATCAGGACAGAGCCCACATCTCTCTTGCTCATGGTTTTATCCTCAGCACTAAAACAGTCCCTGACATGCAGCAATATCAGATAGGGAAGGATGGGGTGTGCGAAGAGGTAGGAAAAAAGAGGGAAGAAGGGTTGTCCTGGAATTAAATTGTGCTTTTTCTGAATACAAAATACTACCCTAAAATGACTACTCCTCCCTCAAAATTAAGTTTGTAACAAAAGTGATTAAAATTCTGAAGAGTGATGTCTTTTTTAATGAAATGATGCTTTAGTTATTTTCAGAAAACAGTATAAATTATAAATTAAGATATGTGTATTTCTGACAAAATAAGTCAATAAAAATCCACTTCAAAACCAGCTTTTATTACAGGCAATGTATTATAAACACAAAAATCCAGAATCTGAGTTACACCTTTTATTTAGAAGAACATTTCACTCAATAAAAATCTGATATACTGGGTCCAAGTGATGACACATTGCAAACTAATGAAACTCCTGTAGCTTAAATAAACAAATTTAGATCAGTAAGTAAAATCAAAGCCAAGTGTATTTGCACAATTTAAGAATGACATGAATGGGGCCAGGCACGGGTGGCTCATGCCTGTAATCCCAGCACTTGCATAGGCTGAGGCAGGAGGAGCACTTGAGGCCAGGAGTTCAAGATCAGCCTAGGCAATAAATAGCAAGACCCTGTCTCTACAAACAATAGAAAAATTAGTGAGGTGTGGTGGCGCATGCCTGTAGTCCCAGCTACTCTTGAGGCTGAGGCAGGAAGATCGCTTGAGCCCAGGAGTTCGAGGTTGAGTGAGCTATGATGATGCCACTGCACTCCAGTCTGGGTGAAAGTGAGACTCTGTCTCAAAAAAAAAATCTATAATCTG
>NW_012148030.1:1124927-1190576 GCF_000956105.1 Propithecus coquereli
TGGCACATGCGTTTATGTTTCAATACACGATCTGTACGGCACTAATACTGTTGAAGGCAGAAGTTGGGACTGGGTTTTAAAAAAAAAAAAAAAAAACCAAGAAAAGAAAAAAAGAATGATGTGAATAATGGATTAGAACCTCCAGTAATTTACACTTCACCATTTATAACAAACTTTGAGGGTCTTCCGAGTGGCACAGTATTAGGCTATTAGTTTCTAAGGGCCAAATATTGAAACATATAGAATATCCTTCCCTATACTCACTCATTAAATGTCACAGACTGAGTAATCTGAGACACAGAGATAGGAAGTGACTAATCACACATCCCAGTCATTTAAGATAGAGGAGTTCTCTCAGGTGATCCTCACTCAGGCCGTATTGACTGGCCTTGTGTATGTTTTCCTTTCCATAAATCCTGCTTTCCCAGGTGGAATCCTATACCATAACTGAAAGGGAATGGCTGTGGGTTATCCGTTTACTTTCTTCTTCCATTCCCTGCAAAAACACCAAAACACTGTTTGCTTGGATCCCCAAAGACACACAAATAGACCATACTGTTTGAATCCTTTGGATGAAGAGATCTTCTTGCATCTGTGATAGGAACCAAAGATCAGGAGATTCTTAGGAGGAGAGAAGGTCAGAGAGCCTGGTGATCAGACAGACACTATCCTTCTTACTAGACTTTTCCTGATTCAGAAAGAATTCTGCTTCTGGTTGTAAATGATCCCATCCCTACTTTTTAAAATTAGCTGTTACTAGAGAGATGTTACAGGGGCAAAAGGAGTGTACATTCAATTTATGTTTCTGTTTTAGTTCTATTTTCAACTTGCAAATAATAAAACTCAACTCTTTCTCAAATACCTAGATTTTTCCTTTGTGAGCAAAAGACAAAGTATAGTTTCAGGGTTAGAGTCTATTAGATTCAACCTCATTTCCTCTCTGCTCTTTAGGGTTTTATAGGCTTTCTCAATACCAGAAGATAGACGGGCTCCTCAACTATCAGTAAACATTTCTTTAGCAGCAGTCATGCATTAGTGCTGCCTTTGCTCCTTGTAGATTATAATGAATAATAAAATTCTGGTAGTTTCTTAGTCCCAAGTCAACTGCTGCTTCTGTTAAGCTTCTTACTCCACTCAGAATGAACAAATGAATGAGTGAATGAATGAATGAAAGTTTGAATGTTTACCTTAAGGAAGGCAACTGTTGTTTCTCTGGTAGACATTCAGCTAAGACTATAAAATTTTAAGGTAATATTTAGAAATGCAGTAAAAAGAATCCACATAGGTTATTTTAAATTTTTATTTGCTTACAAAAGGGAATGGAAATAGGTTTGCAACAACTTATCTTCATGTACAAAGTAATCCCTGTAGATGAGGAGAGGCAGCCCCTGGAACATAACGCTGGATAAATTGCTCATCAATATTGGATCCCTTTGCATTAGAGCTGGTAGAAAGTCATTAGTTTGCATCAGTTAAAAACCACTGAAAAAACTAAATCTATCTTTTAAATTACCAGATTCAGAAAGGTTATATTCTAACACTTAGTTTTGGATACCCGTGAAACCAGTTACCAAGTGATCTCAGAGTTGGACAGATCAATTAAACAAGAGGTAGTTTCTCCAATAATGTCCCTTTTTTCTTACCAGCAAGGTCATTCCCATGGGGGTAGGAGTAAATGGTATAATCTTTGACTCTCTTTGAATTCGTTTTCTGCTGGGGCCCCATTTCCCTCAAACACGATCATATCTGTTTTGTTCATCTTAGAACTTGAGAGAAAGGATTCCAGGGTTCAATTTATTTTTCCCAATTCCTCTCTGAGCACTATTCTCTGGAAAAACAAATTATCTGGCATGCCATTAAAATAGCAAAGGGAAATCATTTCTACAGTGTCATAGATTAAGGGGATTTTTTTAAAAATATATTTTTTTGTTAATAACAATAATATTAATATTATCCAAAGAGGAAATTTAGGCTGCTGAAATGAGCCCCCCAGAAGTAGCATACAAACCACATGACAATATTTTCTCAAATAAGGTTCCTTAAGAGTTCTTGCAGTTGGTCTTCTAAGTTCTCCTGAGGTGATCAGATCCCGGGGCCCCACAGTTCCAGGGCTTCCAGCTCATCTTGTACAGGGGTGAATTCTGGCTGATCCGGACGGGAAGCTAAAGAGGAAAAGTGGGGGTGGGGACTTGGTAGGACCCAGAAACCATAAATTGATGTTCTCCCCTCACATGGGTCCTGAGAGACACAGAGATATCCTGCTTGGGTAGAAAGCAGCAGGTGCCTTAACCCAGCACGCCCCTTGCACCTTCCCCATGAGGTTTCAGACAGTTAGTAAAACGAGAAAGGGAAAGACACGTTACAGAAATTGTTAGAAAATTAGAATCATAGCCAGCTGCTTAAATATCAAATTTTATTTACAAAAGAAACCCTGAAAACTCAGCAGAATTATGAAAGAAATATAAATTTTGAAAACCAATCTCATGTTAGAAGTCCATCACCAGGAAAGAGTGGGGAGGGTGGGGCAGGCAGGGAGGAAGATGCCCACCCACCTGTGTAGGGATGGGAAGGAGGAAGAGGCACAGGTAAGTAACTTTATTACGGAGCCTCCGCACAGGGGAGTTTGGGCTAAATTCTTGGCCCCCGATCATAAATCTCTATCTAGGCTGACATGGAGCAGCCAGTTTCTGTTACAATTGACATTTACGATTTGGTTAAGTTCCAATGTTATCACTCCATTGTGTTTAGAGCAGGGTGGGCAAGAGATGTGAAAGTGGGAAGGCAGGGAAGCGGGTGAGGCAGGGAAGCGAAGTGTCCGTTGTTAGGGGCAGGGGCTTGGTGGTGGTGGTCAACAGGACAGTTCTGTATCTGTAGCCAAATGCCCGGGCCAATGAAAACAGAGTGGAAGATTTCCACTTCAGTGCTGGTAATCATTGTAGGGGATCAGATCTTAATAAGGGACAGGAGGATTTGAGGGAACAGGGAGGGAAAAGATGAACAGAGAAAAACACATCAGCAAAACTTTGACCAATTCCTCTGGTAACTAAGGTTAAATTTCTCTTGAAGCAGAAAATTTCAATTCATTAACTAATAAGTTCATTGCCTCATAAGCAGTCTCTGAGCCTTTCTCTTGACGTTTCCAAGAGTGACTATGTCGGAAAAGGAGCCATTGCACAGCACGCCAACATGCAGACTGTAGATGTTTGTAGAAAGCTTAATCTTTCAGGCTGGGAGTTAGTGATGAGACAAGGACAGCATGGTGACTTTGGTTTCCTCTTAAAACTATCCTTGGTCACCTAAAGTGCACGTGGTGGGCAAGATATCACCCAGAAGAATCTAGGGAGCCCCTCTAATTATGGGGGAAGTTTGACACTTTCCCAAAACATGAGCAAAGTTTGACAAGGACGTCATGGTCTCACCACAGCAGCCACATAGAATGGAGGCTCCAAAAGAATGTTCAACCATGTCCCACAAACGAACAAATATGAGGTCAGAGGCCAAGTCTATGGCAAGCACCATTTGAAAGCAAGGAAGACTTATACATGCTGTTATTTGGAATTTCCTTTTCGGGTTTTGAAGGAGTAGCCTCTACAGTAATTTGCGCTTTGTAGATGTCTCTGGATGATTTAAGGTAGTGAGGAGTTCAGGTTCTGCTTCCCGCCCATAACTGGTCTCTTTTCAAGGCATCCCCTCCCCATTTTGGTGTAACTCTAGTAAAATATTGCTTAAAGCCCACAAGGGCAAGCACTTACCTCCCACACCATAGGCAGAACATGATGACGGGTCACAATAGCCAGGCTGACCGGAAGGACCTTGTGGTCCAGGCACCCCCAGATGACCCGGCGGACCCCTTGGTCCAGGAGAGCCAGGGGGCCCAGGGCTGCCAGGCCGACTCTCCCCTGATGGTCCTAGGAAGCACCCACAAATAAACATTTGGAGGGTGAGTTTTGAGACCACCAAGAAGTAAACTAACTCTTACAAGAAGTAAACTTGAGGACAATTAGGATAATCTGCTTCTCTCTGCCCATTGAGTTTGTTTTCTTAAACTGGATTCCCTGGGCTTAGGGTCATACTGTAATCACACATCCTCCTGTAGGTCAGTAGCTCTGGAAACTAGGAAGCAAAATGTATTCTTTTCTACTGCCTCTTGGATAATAAAGAGAAAGGAACATTCTACTCTTAACCTTCTTTTCCTTATGGAGCTTTTGTTTCCCAATACAGTTCCTTATGAATCCAATGTATGGACATGTACACACATGAACACACTCAAATCTCACCCTTACAATTAGTGAGAATAGCCATGCAAATAGGTACTGGCTCATGGCCTTATATAATTAAAATAAATTTGTCTGAGTCTGAAAGAAATTATTCTGGAGGAGACAAATGACAAATCTGAAATTGAACCCGATATAATTACCCAAAATTTCTTTAGGCTAGTTTACATTAATTGAGAACTTACATTACATAAAAATGGAAGAGGATTAAAATTGTGAATTGAAGAAGTTTATCAGCATGGTTTTTTTTTTTTTTTTTGGCTTGCATGCTTGTTTGTTTTTAGCCCTAGTGTTTAAAAGACAATCTTCAACTAGAAATGAAATTCTTCAACTAGAACTGAAATGAAAAGTAGGAACAAACGTCACCTTATATTTGAATAGTGTAATGGCTCTCAGACACATTCAGCTCCATTCAATCAACATTCACAAACCATCCATTCTGTGCAATTCATGATGCTAGATCAGTTCCTCATTACTGTCTCTAACAACAGAAATATTTACACTCGAAATGAATCTATTTCATTAGGAACCTCTTTTAGAGTGTATTCCAAAATCATTATTAGATTGGAATGAAAAATCTGTAAAGCATTTGACTCAATATGGCTAAAACAGATTATAAATATACAAGAAGACTGAAAACTTATAAATCTAATAGCAAGTCTGCTCATCTGGAGAGCATTCTAAGAGCATGCGATAAACAAAACTCAAAACTTCCACAAAACTCATTCAGTAAGACTGTGATGGCAGGAACAACTTGTGCTCACCAAATACCTTTGTGCTCCTCTAGGTTTCATGTCTCCCTTACAGTTCAGTTGGAGCTCTGTCACTAGTCCCAGACAATGAAATATGAATGGAAGTGACATGTCATTCTGTTTAGGAAGTTGAGACTGATGTACCTTCTCTTGGAGGCCATATGATTTGTGGTGGAGGTCGTGGCTTCCAAAACGGAGGAGTGCTACCCTACCCACATCAAAATGTGTATGAGTGTGAAATAAAGCTTCATTGTGTCAACCAACCAAGGACTTGGGACTTCTTTGTTACTACAGCATAGTCTATCCTATCCTAACTCGTGCAAACAATAAGATCCCAGAATATGCTATAACTTTTTGACCTTGTATAGGAGGATTGTTACTAACAAATTAGGCTCTGGAGAAAATGAGAAATACAGCCATTTCAGTTAGATACAAGAATGTAATGTGGCCATTTTCCTTACCTACGATGTCAAGTTAATATAAAAAATTACCTCTTGCTGTTTTTTGGGGGGTAGGAAAATTTACCTGCTGGTCCAGGAGGGCCTCTTGGACCTTGAGTTCCAACACCTGGACTTCCTTTTTCTCCCTTGATACCAGTTAGACCTGTTTAAAATAAAAATTTTTTTAAAGTTCTATTTAAAATGAAATCTTGATAGTTCTGTTTTCCTGGGTTTCAAAACTACCTCTCTGATGAAGACAATGAAGTGGATTGGTTTGAGGTTATGGGTACCATAGGACTTCTAAAATTGAATTCTGACACTGGTAGCTTATGCAAAATCACATGTTGAAGGCTGGCTGTGTATGCAAGCGTGCAGCCCGCATTTGCTAGACTGAAAGTCAATCTTTCTCCTTCCTTCTGAAGTGGTTCGGCCTTCCAGGAACTGGGCTATGTCTTTGCATGCACCAGGCCATTCAACGTATGCAGTTGGCACTCCACAAGTAACACAATAGAAATCACAAGTTAACACGTCTAACATTTTCCTTTTGGTCCACCCTGTAATGTATCTGCAAAAGGCATGAATTATAATTAGGCAGCAAAGTTCTGAGGAGCATGAGTTTCCATTAAAACTTGGAAGCTTCAGAAAAGCCTGTGTTTGATTTGGCTGATTCAGTCCCATAAAAATTTAAACCGATTCATGTTTCTTTTCCATAGAGAAGACCTCTTATTCCAAATAATTTACCGTACTATTAACAAACTATACATTTTCACAGGCAAACAACAAAGAAACATATCTGTACTCTGACACCTCATCATCCAGATCCTATCACAAGATCACCTGACAGGTGGGAGCACCTATCTTGAGGCCCAAGACAGGGTGGCATTAGACTGGGGTCTGGGTTACCCTGGCTTACATCATAGACAGTCTCTGCTGTCTGTTTTTCACATGCAACAACGCTTTGAAATAGCAGAATGCAGAACTGCCTCTCTGTTTAATTACATCTATTGAGAAATTACGTGGAATCGACAAAACCTAGAAGGAAATATTAATAAATGAAAATAGCCAATTTGACAGGTAGCAGGCATGGAAGGAACTTAAAATTTTTCCAATTACAAATAATTTTGTTTTTACTATAAATGTAATGCAAGTTCACTGTAGACGAATTAGAAGATACAACAAGTAAGATTCCAGCACTTAAAAATAATCACTTTTAATATCTCAGTTGATAATTTCCAGAAAAAAAGGAGTTGATATAGTATTTTTTTCTGAGAATAGTTGGTAAAAAAGACTCCGGTGAGCAACTAACAGGGTTTTGTGTTTTGTTTGTTTGTTTGTTTATTTCTATTGTTGTTTTACACTACACATATAACAGTTGTTCCTGATTTGCAGCTTTGGTGTCTTCTGTGCTCCTAATAAACACCTCTTGGGGTCAAGATATAACCTGGAATCTTTTTTTAAAAAGCCTTTCTTCCTTTCTAACAGTTGTCCAGACTTGCATGCCCGCTCATATACTTTCCAAACACCCGATTCCATTGCACGTGACCTTGGTGGTGTTATCCGAGCTCACAAAAGACCAATATGTCAATGAGAGCTCAGGGCACTGACCACCGTGTCTGTTCCTACCACCTATTCAGGGGCTGGTGTTTCTGTGAGGAGCTCAGCAGGAAGACAATGATTTCTCCAAAGTAAAAACGTAATCTCAGCTGAGTTTTCAAAGCACACAGCTAACTCTGACTAGTCAACACTTAATGCTTGATTGCTAATCAAACTGTTCAGTGAGAAAACCATTATGGGTAAGTCTACTGGGTATTAGTTTAGTAGCTAATTGGAGTTGGTACTTTTTAGGTGCTAGATACAACCTCATCTGTCAATGCTTGTGCCCTTATATGCATCTGGGAATTTAGCAGAAAATGCCTCTTCTTATGTTAGAATTGGAGTCACTTTCCCCACAGGGAACCACTAATTTTGAAAGAATTAGAACATAATAAAATATACTGATGACTAACACCAGGCTGCTCCTGATTAAGTGCATTGTGACTCAGCAGCCTCTCAGGACCTCAGGGGGCCGCAGGATCATCCTTGGCAACATGGCTTCCATGGTTCTCCACAAGCAAAAGACATAGATCAAGCTGAACAGGACAACCAGGAAAATATTCTTGGGAATAATCCTCTAATAACAGTTTCCTGACTTATCCTTTCCTTACTCATAAAGAAAACAAAAGGTGGGGAAGAATGGCAGTAGAAAATCTGGTTGTTTTAATTTTCTAATTATGTAGAGAAAAATAAATGGAATTTGATATTATCTGTAACATAAGTCAAGGTTAGAGAGAAAGAACCTCACAAAAATATTCCAGCTCCTCAAAATGCCTTAAAAAAGACAAAAGAAAGAAAAAGTTAAACATATTATCAGGGTATTTTAGATTTTATTATACTTGAAGCTATTATAATTACATTCCAAACTACATAGAGGCTAGTATACTAATATTTGGCCATATATTCACTTACGGTTCTCATACTGAAGGACTATCCATGTCCATGACAACTGAACTTGCCTATAGACCATTTTCTGGAGTGAAAAAAATCATGTTAAAAATCAATATTTAAGTATCTAAGATGAGGATTGAAATTAAAGGCTAAACTTGGAGACTTCAGATGTCTAAAAATATACCTGGATATATTTTTGTTAAGCCTTGTAGGGACTAATTAAAAGGAAGGAAAACAAGTGTCCTAAAATGTCTCCGTGTGACTGTCCATGAGATGCCTGAGGGTAGCAGAGCCTGGGCAAAAAGTCATTATTTACAGACAAAACACAGTCATCACCCATCATAAATCTCTATTGCAAGGACCCAAGGTGTGGCCATCTGGGGTTGAGACGGGGTCACCAGAGCTGAGTGCCAGTGTCCTTTTTGCAAAGACACAGAGACTCAGGAGACCCTTGGGACTCCCAAACGCAAGAGAAATTCCCTCTTTCCACATTCTCACTTTGTCTGCCTTCATAACTCCTCATTCTTCAAGACCCAAATCAAAGCTTCTCTATAACCATAGCAGGCAGAGCCATGATGGATTCAAGAGGGCAAGGATTATCTATCGTACTCATGGCTATATCCCCAACACTTTCTATGGTGTCTTGCACATCATATGTAACTCAAATATTTGCCGCGCCAAGCAACGAATGAATGAATAAATGCATGAATGAATTCTGTGCTTCTGTAGTATCTTATCCCATTGCATTACCTGCTCTATGACCACCTGGCCCAAAACTATGAGCCTTCTGACTACAGGGACCATGCCCTATGTATCTCTCTAGCATCAGATTCAAGGAGAGTCTCACCATTAGTAGGTGGTCCAGTGAATACTGGAAGATTAGCTGACTGACTGAGTGCCTACGCCAACACTCAGCTGCCTGTTATATGTGGCTTTGAAGGATCAATAGACAAAATTCCTTATTCCAGAGCTTCATTTCTACTTTCCCACTCCTGGGTTATGTAAACACTGCTTCTTCTAACAAGTTCCTTGTGTGGTATGTGGTGATGAATATAATTGGCTCCAAATAAGTTTAAGGTTGGGCAACTTTTTTTTTCATGAGCATAGTTAATTTATATTGTTTATTTATATGAAGATTCAATTTGCCAAAAATATGGTTTAGCTGAAATTAAAATACTCCTAGTTTTCTGTGGAGTTACCAAAATAATAGTTAGGATCATCAGAGAGAAGTATCTTATGTTTCCTTTCTCCCTCTTTCTTTATTCTTTCTATACATTTATACTCATTCTTTAGAGTCTCTTTGAAATCCATTCAAGGCTGCTTGATTCTCCTGTACCACTAACCTAACACTGACCCTCCAATATTTTCTATTTCTGGTCCACAAAAGCAGGAACCTGTCTGTTTTAGATCTTCATTGTGTTCCCAGTGCCAGTCACATATTAAGCACTCAAGAAATATGGATGAATGAATGAAATACAAAGTTTGATTGCAGACTTTGACAAAACAAAAATGTGACCCACAGTGTATCAACTACGCCTATAAATTACGTCACTAATTTTTGAATGCCAGATGCTTGACATGTATAAACTCATTTAATCTTCACAAGAATCAAGAGGGCAGGCACTACGATTAACCCTGAAAGACGGCTGGATCCAGAGAGCTTAACTCACTTGTCCTTAGCTAGGAAGTAACAGAGCCAAAAAGTCAACCCACAGAGACTGGCGCGGAAGCCTCTGTGCTCACCCACTGCACTCCTTGCCTCTCCACCCTAAGCTGGACCTGCAGGCTGTGTTTCTTGTCCTGTGTGTGGTACTTGTGGCTTCCTGGAACTGCCTGCCAAATCCATCTGTGCATTCTCTCTGGCCCCGCACCCAGCAGTCAGCCCTGCATTTATCACATTTCCTCAGCTACTTCTCTCAGTTTGTACGCTCGCTCTCTGCTCTGACCAAGATTTGGGGCTGATTTTAAGAGGATTTATATTGCTCACACTGACTACATATCCAGGGTCTGGCCCTTGGTTGTCTGTTTCCTATTTTCTTTGGCCCGATAGGCTCTGAGTTGGGAGGTTTTACTGATTTTTATGGCCCCTTGACCACACCAAGCACTCCAGGCTGCAGTCTCGTGCTGCTCCATGGAGCACAGTGACTCCTTCCTGATCCCAGACATTCTGAGGAACTTCCAGGATTTATGCCCAGGAAGATGTGCAAGGCCTGGGGAATGCTTTCATTGTAATTGTACCAAAAAGTCGCAGAAGTTGTAGATCTAGGCTTGCCGTGTTATTATTGTCTGTTGCCTGGGAAATGCTGGTGACAGATTGCAAGTACAGTCTGTTCTTCATTCAGTGTGTGTGTGAATGCCTACTAAGTGTAAGGTACTGGACCTAGTACCTAGTTACAAGAAGGCAGGTTAATTGGATTCAATTCAATAAGTATTTTATGCACTTTGCAAAGCTCTGCTATTTCTATATGTTTGGTCTGTAGGACTAGTACCAGTATGTGGGGCTCCATGCTTTGTGCTAATGTGTCCATGGCTGGAAAATAAATACATAGTTGTTTTAATGTAAACAAATCTTGCAAATGACTGCTAAAGGTATCTCTTCCTATTGCCTTTTTCATGTAATAACTGGCCATCTACTCGGCTTTTATAATTCAGGACTCTACCAGAGAAATACAAACCACTCTAGATCTTTCAGGCAGAGGGAATTTAATACAGAGGCTTGGTAACGTGGGTGAAGGAAGGGCTTAGAAGACAAAAGATGCAGCCCATAAATTAGCAACATCCGGGAGCCACCATCACCCCTAGGAGTACAGAGATGAAGGGGAAAAAAAGGTGTGACTGGAACCTGCAGCCCAGAGCCCAGAGGCTTCTGGTAGGATCTACAAGCAGAGGGAGACAGTATCCAGTAGAAGCAGGAGAACCGAGGGGTTGTAGCCACACCTGGAGTTGCAAAGGAGGCAGAAGTGGGTTTGTTGAGGGGAGAGATAGCTTTGCCCTTTGTCGTACCCTCCAGGCTTCCTCAATGCCTCCCATTCTCTGATCCCGCCCAAGAGCAGAGGACAAAGGAGCCTGGACACACAGGGCCACACGACTATAGCAGGAAGAAGGGCAAACTAAAAGCAACCTGCCTACCCCAGTCCCAATAGAAGGCACTGGGGCTCCAGAGTCCAAAGCACCCTTCCTGCCTGTAGCAGGTCACCATGCAGTAGGGAACACAGACAGATAATGAGTAGTTATAACACAGTGTGACAATGGGGCATCTGTGGGGAACTGCAGAAGTTTCCCACATGCTGACTCCTGAAGTGACGTCCTGAAGAGGAGGAATTAGCCACATAGAGAAGCATGGGTGGGTGCTGTGGCAAAGGGCAGTGGATGTGCCAAGGCTTGCGGATGAGAGACAACAGGACATGCCTGGGGGACTAGAAGAGGTTTGGTATGGCGTTGGCAGCTTCAGGTTGTTTCCCAAACAACAGAATAGGAGGCCAGTCTAGGTCAGGGCATGACAAGCTTTGCGTGCCAGATGACAGAGTTTGGAAACGACCTCACTCTGGCATGGACAGTTTTCAGTACCTGCTACCCATTTTTTTGTAACATTGTACTCTTTTTCTTTGAAAGGAATCCCAAATTGTTTCATCTTCAGGCCCCACAAAGCTTGGATCTGCCCTTGCTGGGTGCTACAAAGCATGATACATTACTTAAGGCAGACTGGAGTGCTGCAGAGCTCAACTTCACCAATAAACCCTGTGCTAGTCCCACAGCAAAGCCAGAGGAAAACGTACTAAATCATTAAGTGGCTACTCAGTGGGCAAAGAAACCGACCAACCAGACCAAGATCAAGGCAAGAGGAGAGTTTGCACTTCAGGTCTCTCTTTTGGTTTCTCTCAGACAAGACAATACAGGCAGAGGGTCCTTTGGTATTCTGAGCGCAGACACACCTAAACCTGGGCGGGAGGTTCGAGGGAGGAAGAAAATGCAGCAGAGAGGAAGGAAGTGAAGTAGGAAGAGTGGAAGTTGAAAAAGAGAAGCGTGGAGAGAGGAAAGGAGAAGAGGAGGTGTAAAGTCCAACTACTGTTCACAGCTGCGGGGGTGGCAGAGGGAATGGGGATCAAATCAGGCATCAGGAATCCTAGCTTTTTGTTCACCCCCAGTCTTGCCACTGATGCTGTTATCGCATGGGTACATAAGAATGTCAGACCAAATGCCGATTTATTACTCGCAGCTCCAAAATTTTGATTATTTCTCCTTAAATGCAATTATATTATTTATACCACTGATTATTAAGAAAATTATAAATTATTCAAAATGAGTGAAAAATGAACAATTTCTATGGCTTAAAAAAATGAACATCTCAGGTTCAGCATGAATATGCAACCAGCTGATGATATTTAAATTAGAACTTGATCTACATTCCTTCCAGAACTGAAAAATGATATCATGCTATCCATCCTTGGAAAAGAAAGTTGTTCCAGGGCATTGGGGTCCATAGAGTTTAATATAAAATATATATATATATATATATATAATCACCAACAGTCCTTCATAATAAGCATGAAGGACCCATTACTAAGATAAACGCATCTTTTATCTAAGATCCTCTTCACGTTTTTTCTAAACTAGCAAAGAAGTTCAGAGAAGTCAAACTACTTTGCTATATTTATATAGTAATTTAATGCCAAAGTCTAATCTAGAACCAATGAAAATGGAAAGGGTTAATGAATATGTCTATTCTATGTATGTTTTTGCCAACCTTTAAAAACGCATTTTGGTATGTTTATAATGTTTATTATAATATGTTTATTGCTTTGAAATCCATGTTAAAAAATTCACTGAAATTGGTTTATCATAGCTAATACAAAGAGCTTTAGTTTTATCATATAAACATTATATTTCGATTTTACTTGTTTATGTTCAAGGCCTGGAAATTTAGAAAATGGCAAATACATTCCTACATTTTAAAAAAGGGAGCCTCTCTCACTCTTTCTGTCTCTTCTGTTATCCAGTACAACCAAATCTCCTACTTAGAAATCTTACCCTGATTTTCTGGCTAAATTTATACATGATGACTTGAAAGGAAATGCTTACATTGTTAACTTGGCAGTTATTTTCTATTAACATGATGTCTCACGATTGATGTGCTATAACCACATGGGCTTTTGCTTTTATTGCGGCTATAGGGTGAACGAGGAATGGCTGTCAAAAAGCTAGCCAAGAGGTAATCAACACCATAAATCCCTTATGATTTATGAAATAACTATTGTATTTCAGGTATTATGAGGAATAAAAGAAAAATATACGTTAAATTTGGTCTTTAGGGATAATGTAGCCTCATTGGTGAGACAGGATTAACAGAGGGAAAATATTAAAGGCCAATTCAAGAAAGTATATTCTACATGGGTACTGAATGATATGTGTCACACACTAATGGAGTAGGATTAATCATCCACTGATTTAGCAAATATTTGTTCAGACCTACTATATAGATTCTCCAATTAAGGTTTTCAAAATTTTTAAGCTACAGAAACAATGATATTAGCTTCCATGGCAAAAAGAAAACAAAACACCAGTGACAGTTTTTTATTATTGCAACAATGTCATATTCTACTAATGACAACGGGTGGGGACATAATTTAATGGTAATTTAAATTTTTCAATGACTTTTTTCTTTCATTCTTTTTGTTTATTTGGAAAATAAGTTTGTCCTGATTGTAATTAATTTTAGAAATGGGAACACAAAAGATGTTAGTATTCTACATCTTTCCATAGGTGCTACTCTTTTTTTAAGGTGCTTAAACCTACATCTTGCATTCCCCTCTAAAAAGCTGTATCAGGCATTTTAATGATTTTATAGAATACAAGAGAGAAAAGCACATAAATGGTGAAAACAAGCAGTCACGGATTGAGCCAATCCTTCACAAGTACCCCTCATTTTTCAGTGTCCTGCATGTCATACTGCTTGGAAATCATTTCAATGGATAAAAACATCACCCTGTTTGCACTGCAAGGCCAGAAGGCCTTGGTTTAATTTAGGAGAGTGTGATTGTTTAAATATAATCACAGATTCTTTGATATGCCTCCCTCCAAAATCTATAGCTCAATTCCTCTCCACTTGAGTGTAGTCTGGGTTTAGTAACTCCCTTATAATATACAGAATATGGTAAAAGTAAAAGCTTGTGATTTCTGAGACTAGATGTCACAAAGGCATTGTCAACTCCTCTTTGCTCTCTCTCTTGGATCACTGGCTCTGAGGAAAGTAGCCACCATGCTTTGGGAATGAATACTCAACCACCCCCATGGAGAATTTCGGGGTTAGGAACTGAGCCCTGCAGCCAGTCGGCAGCCAAGGCCCGAGACTCCTGCCAACAGCCCTGTGAGAGGGCCATCTTGGAAGCTGATTCTCCAGCTCTAGACAAGACTTCAGATGACTACAGCCCCGGATGACATCTTGACTGCAACCTCATGCAATACTCCGAGCCAGAATTACCCAGCTAAACCCCAAATCCCTGATGCACAAAAACTGAGATAATACATGTTTGTTGCTTTAAGCCACTAAGTCTTTAGGTAATTTGTTACATAGTGATAGTTCACTAATACATAAGAGTTCCTTTTTGCAGCCATAATCAATGTAAAGATTTGCTTGGTAACAGGAAAAAAAAAATCCAAAAGATGATGCAAAGAAGAAAGAAGGAAGGTCTATGCCTTAAGGTGCCTATGCATTAGGAAAACACAATCCATCAAACCTTCAGAGAAACGTCTTGTTCTAAAGGGCAATCAATTGGACTTTACCAGATAAGTATTGGGTGAGAAAAGAGAAAACTCTATCTTTTTTTTTTTTTAACCTCTCATGAAATCAGAAGCAGGGAATGGAGAAGAAAGAAAGAAGGCAAAATGTATTTCAGCAGATTTTTAACAACAACGAAAAGAAAGAATATGTCTCATGCAACTGAACATCAACTGTAATACAAAATCACGGGAAGACTTGTAAATATTTAAGTGCTGACCAGCAAATCATAACGAAAGCTCTACCAGTCCTCTATCTTTAATCAAGCTGATCTGTCCCATAGAGATCATTTTTCCAGGAATAAGTCAGGATACACGGGGCATTAAGTTTCACAGAAATGATCCTTCCCATCACCACATTCCTGGCTTCAGAGCTGCTATGCTTTAATATTCTGATTTCTTACCAACATATTCTGCCAAACTGATCTTCAGCTCTAACAGCCCTTTTAAACCACAGGGATATTGAACATAAGAACTCTACTACTCTCTCCCAGCTTTAAATCAATCCGGAACTCAGTTTTCTCTCTAGGCGTCTTGGCCCTGTTGGCTCACAGTTTAACATGATCATCAGGGACACAGGTTTAGCTTTTATAGCATTTCCCTGCGCTGCTGCCATTTCTGAGTCTCTGAGAGAGATTGTCACTTAGTTATGGTGGTCAGAGCAAGACCGATTCCTTGTCTACTTTTGTTTGCTTGGAGGAGTTTTATTTCCCTGTGAGCATGTGGCCAAAAAGAACAAGGCAATTTACATGTATTTGCATAATACAATCATGTATTTGGTATGTTAATAGATTGTCACCGTGAATACAATAGAGACAAATACAAAGTGACATAAGTCTTTATAATGGTATCCTGAAGGAGAAATTGTAGAAAGTCTATTCTACATTCCTCTTAGGATCAAGTTCAAATTCTTTACGAAGACTCAAAGTGTGGGTCGCATCATGTGGCCTCTGTCTATGCCTCTCTTTTCCTGGGTTTTATTCTCCTCTTCACTCACCATGCTCCACCTATGCTATTCTTTTCTCTGTTGTTCAAAGCAATGGATCTTAGTAGCAGCAGCGGTGCCATCTCTAGGAGACATTCTTGATACTTGTAGGGAAATTTTGGTTGATGAAAAGATTAGAGATCGTTTTTACATGTAAATACATGTTAGAATAAATATTTTCTTACTGTTATGCCAAATTCCTACTAAACATACAGGTCTCAGCTAAAACATCACTGACTTTGTAGTCTAAGTCAAAGTCTCCTTTTCTACGCTCATATAGCATCCTGCATTTTTCACAGCATTTATCACAACTGAAATTAAACTATTCATGTATTGTTTGCTTACTATCTGTCTCCCAGCTAGACAGTAAAGTGCCATGAAAGTCAAGAACATATGCCCTATTTACCACCATATTGTCAATACCCGGCGCCAAGCCTGATGTGTAGTAGATGCTCAGTAAGTACTGGGTGAATGAATGAATGAAGATTGAAAGAGATTAGAGTTTTTATTTGCTTGTTTGTGTTTGAAACAGTGTCTCGCTTTGTCACCCAGGTTGGAGTACAGTGGTGTGATCATAGCTCACTGCAGCCTCAAACTCCTGGGCTTAAGCAATCCTCACGCCTCAGCCTCCCAAGTAACTGGGACTACAGGTACACGCCACGATGCCTGGCTAATTTTATTTTTTGAAGGGATGGGGTCTCACTATGTTGCCTAGGTTGGTCTTGAACTCCTGGCCTTAAGCCATTCTCCTGCCTTGGTCTCCCGAAACACTGGGATGACAGGTGTGGGCCACAGTGCCTGGGCCCAAGATTAGGTTTTAAGCTTAAGTAGTCAAGATAATACAGCTAGTAAATGGAAAAGCTAAAATCCTAACCTATGTATGATTGGGCCCCAAACTGCATTCTTTCCTTTCCATCATGCCACTCCCAGCTAGAGCAACATCACAAAGTAGTGAGGCAAAAATGATTTCCCTTCTAAAGTATCAGAAGTAAAACAGAATTGAATTGCATCGTTCCAGTTCTCCCCTATTTGCCTCTAGGGTGAGATATTATAATAGACATATAACTTTTATAGTTGTACCCCAGATTACCAGATGCATGACATATCATTTCTCCATAATTAATTCCCCTACTTGGGCTCCTCTATAGTCTGGATACATGCTAAGATCCTACAAGAATGGTCAGGTACCAAAATGTGTAACAACGGAAAATGTTTTTATCACATTCATATTTACCCAATGGATCATCCAGCTTTACAGAGTCATTTGCCTAGGCATGAGTGCCCCAAAGCTATCCAAATACAGCAAAACAGACTGCACGAGAAGCTTGTAAATAGTATAATCACAATCCATTGAGACATTCTGCTTAATTCAGCAGGTCACATGTTTTGAATTTGTGGTTATTAGGAGTCATCCTGAAATGGGGTTCACCAGACCCTGCATAGCCCTGGCCTCTCCTCTGTGAACCTCACTAAACAAGTAAATCAAGGGCAGCAACAGGGCATAGTGGAGCAAGCACAGACATTCTAGAATCATATTATCAGGATTTAAGTTCTAGTCCCCTTATTGTTCCACTATGTGACCTTGGACAACTAACGATGGAGCTGAACCTCAGTTTTCTCACCTAAAATGGGGCTAATACTGATCTCATAAGATGTTCATGAGCATTCCATAACATGCCTAGCAACTAACAGAGTAGTTGCTTAACAGACGCTAGCACCCTTTCTTCTCAAAGACCACAGTGGTATCTTCCTCTACATTCTGACGTCATTGACTTTTTCACTTAAGTCACTAAGCATTTACCATCTCCCAACATGTACATTCACTAATTTTTCATTTTCCTGCCTTATCCAAACCAGGTCTTCCGCTTTACCCAAATGAGATAATGTGTGTATCGGTCTCAGCACAACAATTGGCAGATACGTTATGAAGCCTAATAAATGAAAGTCATAAATAATAGTATTATCTCACACACTGTCAAGCCAAAAAGTCTTGCATAGACCCTGCATTCAATAAATACTTTGCTGATTTATTGTATAAAAACCAGATATAAATTCCAGCTGTTGTGGACATACAGTCTAAAAAATGAAAATCTATAGTTAGATGGTTCCTCTGATTTTAGTAATCTTTGGGGCATCATGGAAACTGAAGGGTTTGCATAAAGGCTGAAGTCAGGGAAATTTCCTAATTCTTTTCAAGTAAATAAACTTGGTTAATACATGGTTCAAGATGCCAGTGTGGATAATGAAGATTTAAATGAACAGAGTAAGGAAATGAACAGATGAATCATCTTGGAATGATACACAGAGATCAGAATTAGAAAAGGATCTACCATCAAGGATGGAATTACCCAAGGCCATGGTTGGAGAGTGAACTGACGTGAGAATAGCCAGCACCAGATTGTCACAGGTCAATGAAGAAAGGAGGAACCTTAGTCCTGATGCTACCCCTTCCTGAATTTTGGAATGCTGAGAAGGCAGGTTATAAAGAACCATGAAGACAGTGCAGGATTTAATGGGGAGAGGTAACCAAAGAGCATCCATGGAGGAGCAGCTTTTCTTTGACGTAAATTAACAGTGAAATACAAGTAAGAAGGAAAAGCAGGTGAGAAACTGGGCTATAGAACATAAGTATGATCTCAGGCAAATGGAAACCTCTTCAATTCTGTGTGCCAATAATTAGACAAATCTAAGTTGGAGTTCAAGCTTTAAGTAGAAAACTTGAATGATATGAGCCACAGGATCCTTTTGAATCCTTAAATTCCAAGGATTCTCAATATATTACAACCCATGTGAGAAAATAGCTAAAAGACTTCATAAGTATGTGTTCCATGTACACTTACAAAAAAGATTTAGTTTAAGTTAAAGGACACAAAGGGTTAATGAGGAAAGACGGGGACAACCAGATAGAGAAAAAATATAGTCTTTTGTTAGGTAATAAGGAAAGTCATGAAAAGTCATATATATCACATTGCTAATATGAAGGGAATTTATGTAATTTTTCTTCTACTCTCTAAAAATGTATATTCTTTGGCTATTCCTCTGATAAAGACGGGATTAATCAAAGATATTGCACTAGAATAGTGTTTTTCAAACCAAGGTCTGGAAATCCAAGGTCTCTCCTTGGCCTTTTAACAAAAGAAGAAAACAACACAATGGTAAGGGTAAGCACATACATTTTTATGCATCCATATGCATAAGCATACTGTGTCATGATGTCAAATGTATTTTTTTTATCGTACATAGTATTTTTAAAAGTTTGAAAAACTACAATAGAAAAATCAGATGGAGAACTCTGATGAAAAATTAGCAAAAATGAATGCAGTGATGGAGTTTTTTGGGAAGACTCATATGGGGCTCCTATGAAGCTGTAGCAGAAAGTGGGTACAGTTCAGTGCTATGCCAGACAACCTGACAGCCACATTTCTTTTAATCTTGGTTTTGTAGTTTATTGTTTGTCTAAATACACTGCCTAGTAATAGTACTTATTTTTACTCATTACAATATTGTGTCTTTTTGAGATTATTTAATAGAGAATAATGATAATCATATTTATACAGCAGAATAAAATATGGTCTCTGGTTCTTATTTTGAGTCCTGATGTTGGCTGACTTTGAGTCTCTTTTGGCCTCAATATCTTCATATGATTCCTTTTATATAAAGTGAGAGGATCAGGAGGTAAAAAACCACTGAAGACTCCTCAGTTTTAAAATTCCACTATTTTGATTTAGTGGAAAGACAGACATTTTCCTCTTTCATTCTTTTCTGGGTATTAGGATCACACGGCTAAGAACGAAACACCAAATCCCAGCTGGAACTACAATAACTTTGCTGGGAATAAAGAAGCCCTTGGATGCTGGCCTATGAACCCCAACCTAGTAATGGCCAAACCACACCCTCAACGGGTGATCAACTAAAATCACCTTCCCCCATGCTTAAAGCGCATTTCTCACTTTCTCTTTTACTTCATCCTGTATGCATTTGTGAGATACAGGACCTTGCTTGTCTAATGTACTCTTTAGGAATATATATCAATATGTATATAAGAAAATTACATTACAAAAATTCATATTTTGAAAGGTTGTCTGAGCTGCTCTTTTAAAACTGCTGGATGATTTTTCTCTGGTCTAATCATTCAAGTAGTCTAGCAGAGTAGGAAAGACTCAGTCTGGCAAGAACAGGGCTAGGATTTCCAAAAAGAACAAAGACAACTTGTGACTTGCTGGGAGTGACTCAGGTGCTGGCTCTGTGCTCCCTGAGTCACATTTTTTCCTCCATCACCAACACCATCAGAGGGTGCCCTGCTGACAGAGGGGGCCACCTTCCAGGCTGCCTATCTTTGGTATGTTGCAAGAGAATTATGTCTGCTGATTTTGTGACCTGACACAGGGAAAAATCTTCAGAAAGAAAAATCAGAACTGGGTCACAATCAAAGCAACAACTATCTAGTGAGTACCTATTAAGTGCAAAGCATCGTGCAAAGCAATTCAGACCCCATCCCTGTTCTCAGCAATCTAACTGTTCATTAACACATAATGAGAACCAAAATGGGAGGAAGAGATAGGAAGTGCATCAGGTGTTCGGGGGGTGGAGACATTTGTGGTATGGAGGGATCAATAAAAATTTCATTCATGAAATAGGCATTAAGGTGAGTCTTGAACTAGGATTAAAATATATGGGAGACAAGGTGAGGAAAGGACATTTCCAAAGGGGAAAATGCACAAGGCCTGTTGTCGTGGATCAAGAATGAACATGAAATACTATCTTTGTAATCTGCATTTTACACTTCAAATTTATAAAAGGACTATATCCTACCCATCTCACAAAAGTAATATGACTCCCAGAGCAGATAAGTAATAGCTAGCTTTTCCCCAGATCTATGCTCTAGAAGTTGTGTCTTGGAAAATACTTGTCTCTCCTTATCATTTTCTTCATGGTTAACATGCAACCTCAACTTTGCACATCTTTCATCTGCTTCTGGAATGGGAGATCTCAGTCAATTATAGGTTCAATCAAAGGAATCTTATTGCATTACTATTATGCAATACTTATAATACCTATATATGGTAGAAGAAGAGGCTAAACAGAATCTCTCCTTTAATGCAACTTTAGTAGAAAAGACGAAACATTGCCCCATAACACTATAAAATAAGTTGTTGCCTCATATTACAGGAAGATGGACCACAAACAGTACTTTAATTTGAAATTTAGAGCCAACATGCTCTATATAGGGACATGTGAACCATATCTTGATGTGATTCATGACTTTTGTCAGGACTGCCACTCACTATTAACTAGTTTGAGCACCGTACAAAAAAGCACCAGATCTACTGGAGTACGCTCTCTGCTTGCTGTAACGTATGTGTGATGCCACATCTGGCCAGAGGGGGGCATCATTTTCTAATTCTTCAATCTGGAAGGGTTAAATTCAACGCTGAATTCATCCTTCTAGAGGGAGTATCTCAAAAGTCTTTCAGAGGTGAGTTGGGGGTTCTGACCCTCCTCTTTCATCCAAGTAGATGTGATTCTTGATAAACACGTTTTTAGATTACTCAATTTTCTCAATCTCAAGGATAAAAAGAAACTGAAGAATAGATGGAGTAGCATTAATTTAAGTCCATTACTTCAGACTTTATCATTGAGTGAACACCACTGTGATGCTTTGCTTCACAGAGAAGTTCCAATGAGAGAAGGGGTCCAGCTTACCTCGTTCTCCTGGGGATCCTGGCATGCCTGCATTTCCTGGGAAACCTGGTGTGCCTGGGGGTCCTTGTTCACCAGGGGTGCCAGGTGAGCCTGGTCTTCCAGGCTCCCCAGGAGGCCCCTGGATGGTCCGGATGGATGAGGAGTGGCTGGGAAGCTGGTTGAGGATGGCTGTGTACCTGGCCATGTGACCTGAGGCACAAAATAAAAAGACAGCATTCAGTGAACACAAAGAAAGGGAGGCTGAGGGGTATTATTCATTAAGGCTCCAAAGAATTCTGTTAGATACCCATCAAGGAAAATAGCACACCCCTTGGAAATATTAATATGTTGATTTCCAACTTAAAATTTTTTACATTTTACTTTGGATGATATTAACAACTGGATTGTATTAAGTTATATCTCATGTGTTTGGAATTCCACAGCTCACGTGAGCATCTCAATAAACATCATTGAGCAGAAAGCATAAATTTTATGTTCACCACCAACATTTGTCAGATCCCTAAACCCTCACCCAGCTGCCTTTTCTCTAGCAATTTCCCCCCAAGTTATTTGTCTTTTTTCCAATCCACAAAGCCTCCCCACCCTCTTGCTTACAAATCCCCAGACAAGTGCTCTATCTCAACTCCTCCCTTGGTTGCCAAGCCCTTTTTCAGGAACCTTTATGTGGGTCCCAGCTGCAAAAACTCCCACTAGCTTTATAAAACAAGATCTGGCACTCTCTCCCACAATCCCTTAACTCAGTTATGCCTGGAGGAATATATCTTAATAATTAGAAGTACAGATTTATAAAGAATTTGATACTGTAATGCTTCATTTTTCCAGCATCATCAGGAGATAAGATTTTCCCACATAAGTGAATTTTCTATATTACTATTATTTTTCCCTTACCAAATATTTAAAGCTAAATAAAAAAAATAGTAACCATTTTTCAAGGAATTCATTCTAAAATATATTCGATGCATTATTTCCTCAAGCATTGGACTGTGACCATGTCTAGGGATCTCCCTGATGACTCTATGGCTATTAGGGGGCACGCCAATTGTTGCCTGGGTGATAAGACGTTTCTCCATCCCAGCTGGCATCACTTTGGCCTTGCACAGTTTCCCATATAACCCTTCCTAGCATAATTCTTCTGATTAACTGTGAACTAAAAACCAGATAGCTGATCTTATGAGAAACTATATACTAACTGATAAATCAAGTTCTGAGTGGGAGCCTAAGGAATAAAATAAGGAGCTCAGAGAAAGCTGAAGTAGTGTTTAGGAAGATGGTTGAGATACAAGAATACAAGCCTCTGAGGAGGCTGGGCTTTTCTTATCAAGTGCATACAATCTCTTCAATTTCCTTCTCTTACAACTGCATTGACAGGCAAAGGCCTTCTTTCATATATATATTGTTCAGGCTTTCTTGTCTAACCCTTTGCTGGCTTTCACTTCCTAGAAGTCATTCACAAAAGTCTCAAAATTCTTAAAAGGAAAAATCCAATTTTGAACCCTCAATTTTAGGCCATGCTTTAAATAATCATATATTTAAAGAAGAGATTTATTCTATAGTGGAATAAGACAGAAAACACTATGAAATCTTTCTCACGTGGTCAGTCAGCCATATTAAGATTTATCCCTTAAGTTTTTGTAATATAATAAACTACTTATTTACATTACACACTTGAAATGAAAAACCTGCAAAATAATACAAATTATAGGTTAGTTTTGGATACATTCTACTACAAAAGTGACTAATGTTCAATTTCCCTTTTATAATTTATTGTATTTTTAAAGATCCTATTTTGGCATTAAACTTGAACAATTACATTTAACTGGTAAATTCTCTCTCTCTCTCTCACACACACACATACTTAGTTTTGGGCAATATAATATAAAATTAAATAAAGTTAAAATACAGGGAGCATCACTATTGTGTCTGAATTTAGTAGCTTTGTACTTCATTTGCCCTGATAGTTTTGTCTAAATAAAAACTCTTCCAAGTCTATGCAGATCTTGACTCCATGCCTCCCCTAGGGTGAGATTTGGATTTATCTCAGAACCACAGATGGAATTTTAGACTCAGCCAATAGGGCTTTCTTGGACATTTGCAGGGCTCCCCTGGCCTAACTCCCAAACTTCCTTGGGTTAAAATAAATATGGGGGCAGAGAGTTAAGATGGCTGACCAGAGACATTGCTTGTTGGACTGTCTCAGCTGGAAGGTAGAATATTGTACTGAGGAGAGCAGGGAGGAGTAACAACTCAGGTGTGGATCACAGAAAGACACAACAGAGATGTCTGGAAACCCCACGGAGAAAAAACACGAAGCTGAGAAAGAAGAAGATAAGAGAGGAGAAGATAGTAGTGTGGATCAAATTTAGAGAAGCTTATAGCCCAGTGAAAGAATATCCAGGTACAAGAAGCTCAACAGACTCCTGGGAGATTCCTAGCAAAGAGGCAATCACCATGACACACAATCATCAGACTGGCCAAAGTTAACACAAAGAAGGAATGCCTACAAGCTGAAGGCAAAAACATCAGATAACTTACAAAGTAAAACCCATCAGACTGACAGCAGATTTCTCAAGCTAGAAGGGATTGGGGCCCCATTCTCAATCTTCTCAAACAGAATAATGCCCAGCCTAGAATTCTGTATCCTGCAAAACTAATTTTCTTTTATGAGGGAAAAATAAAGACTTTCTCAGACAAGCAGACACTGAGGGAATTTGTCAAGACCAGACCCGCCCTGCAGGAACTACTCAAATCTGCATTATACATTGATCAGCACAATAGACACCCACCAGTATAAAATCACCCAAAAGCTAAAGCTCAGAGCCCATATACCATAATGGCTTGAGAGGTGAAACAAAGCAATAAGGTTCTACTCAACAGGATGAACAGAAATCCACCCACTTATCAATTCTTTCAATAAATGTGAAGGGCTTGAACTCCCCACTCAAGAATCATATGCTGGCTGAATGAATAAAAAAAAATACAAGCCAAGTACCAGTGTCTCCGGGAAACACATCTAACCCACAAGAACTCCTTCAGAGTCAAGGTGAAGGGAAGGAAAACAATATTCCATGCAAATGGAAACCAAAAGAAAGCTGGTGGAGCCATTCTCATATCAGATAACATAGACTTCAAATAAACAAAGATGATCATTATATAATGGTAAAGGGAGCAATTCAACAAGAAGACATAATGATCCTAAATATTTATGCACCTAACACAGATGCACCCTGATTCATAAACACAGATGCACCCTGATTCATAAAGCAAACCCTACTAGATCTAAACAAAGTGATAAACAGCAGCATTGTAATAGCTGCGGACTTCAATATCCCACAGAGAGAACTGGACAGATCCTCCAAACAGAAAATAAACAAAGAAACACTGGACATAAATGGAACGCTAGAACAAATGTGCCTAACAGACATTTATAGAACACTTTACCCCAAGACTACTGATATACATTCTTCTCATCAGCACATGGAACATTCTCTAAGATTTATCACATCTTAGGCCACAAAACATGTCTCAACAAATTTGAAAAAATAGAAATTATACCATGTATCTTTTCAGACCACAATGGAATAAAATTAGAAATTAATTCCAGGAGAAACACTGAACTCTACACAAAGTTATGGAAATTAAACAACCTACTGCTGAATGATTATTTGGTCAAGGAGGAAATAAAGATGAAAATAAAAAGATTCCTCAAACTAAATGACAAAGGGGACAGAAGTCATCAAAAAAATCTGTGGGATTCAGCAAAAGCAGCATTAAGAAGAAAATTCATAGCCTTCAATGCCTACATCAAAAAGACAGAAAGATCACAAATCAGCAATCTAACGATCATCTCAAGGAATTAGAAAAGGAAAAGCAAACCAATCCCAAACCCAGCAAAAGAAAGGAAATAACTAAGATCAGAGCAGAACAAAAAGAAATAGATAACAAAATAATTATACAGAAGACTAATGAAACAAAAAGTTAGTTCTTTGAAAAGATAAAAAAATTGACAGACTTCTTGCTAGATTAACCAGAAACAGAAAAGAAAGGACCCAAATAAGCATATTTGGAAATGAAAAAGAAGATATTACAACTGATACCACACAAATACAAAATATCATCTCTGAATACCATAAAAATCTCTATGCAAATAAACTCGAAAATGTTGAGGAAATGGATAAATTCCCTAGGCTCAATCCTCCCTAGTCTCAATCAGGAATAAATGCAACTCAATAGAAATACAACTCAAGAAATACAACTCAATACACAAATCAATAGTATTTCTATACACTAACAACAGTCAAGCTGAGAATCAAATCAAAGACTCAATACCTTTCACAATAGCAACAAAGAAAACAAAATACCTAGGAATATATTTAATCAAGGAGGTGAAAGATCTCTACAAGAAGAACTATGGATCACTGAGGAAGGAAATTGCAGAGGATATAAACAAATGGAAACACATATTATGCTCATGGTTCACCAGAATCAACATTGTTAAAATGTCTACAATACCCAAAGTGATTTACAGATTCAATGCAATGCCCATTAAAATACCAACATTATTTTTCACAGATCTAGAAAAAAATAATTGAATGCTTCATATGGAACCAGAAAAGAGCCTGAATAGCCAAAATAATCTTAAGCAAAAAGAACAAATTGGGAGGCATCACTTTACCAGACTTCAAACTATACTACAAGGCTATAGTAACCAAAACAGCATGGTACTGGCACAAAACCAGAGACATAGGCCAATGGATCAGAAAAGAGAATCCAGATATAAAATCATCCTCATATAGTCATCTGATCTTTGACAAAGCAGACAAAAACATACAGCAGGGAAAAGAATCCCCATTTTCAATAAATGGTGCTGGGAAAATTGGATAGCCACATGTAGAAGATTGAAACAGGATCCTTACCTCTCACCACTCACAAAAATTAATTCAAGATGGATAACAGACTTAAACCTAAGGCACGAAACTATATGAGTTTTAGAACTGATATTGGAAAAACTCTTCTAGATATCAGCCTAGGCAAAGAATTTATGAAGAAGACCCCAAAGGCAATCGCAGCAACAACAAAAATTAATATATGCGACTTGATTAAATTAAAAAGCATCTGCACAGCCAAGGAAACAATCAATAGAGTGAATAGACAACCTACAGAATGGGAGAAAATATTTATTTGTTATACATTCCATAAAGGGCTAATAACCAGAATCTATAAAGAACTCAAGCAAATCAGCAAGGGAACATCAAATAACCCCATTAAAAAGTATCAAAAGACACGAACAGAAGCTTTTCCAAAGAAGATAGACTAATGGTCAATAAACATATGAAAAAATGCTTGTTTCTAGTCATCAGAGAAATGCAAATCAAAACCACAATGAGACATCACCCAACTCTAGTGATAATGGCTTTTATGAAAAAAATCCCAAAACAACAGATGCTGGTGTGGATGTGGAGAGAAAGGAACACTCATACACTGCTGGTGGGACTGCAAACAGTACAACCTCTATGGAAAGTAGTATGGAGATACCTCAAAGAATTAAAAGTAGACCTACCATTTGATGTAGCATTCACACTACTGGATATTTAACCAAAGAAAAAAAGCCATTTTATCAAAAAGACACTTGCACTAGGTTGTTTATTGCAGCAGAATTCACAATCCCAAAGATATGGAATCAACTCAAGTGCCCATCAATTCACGAGTGAATTAATAAAATGTGGTATATGTATATCATGGAGTACTACTCAGCCATAAAAAACGGTGAACTAATACCTTTTGTAACAACCTGGGTGGAGCTGCAGCCCATTCTCCTAAGTGATGTATTGCAAGAATGGAAAAACCAACTGGAACTAATATATCAACACTCATGTGTACAAATGGAAGCAAAACTCAATGTAAATCAAGCAGGTGGGAGGGGGGAGGTGGGGATGGATGAAATCATACCTAATGGGTACAATGCGCACTATCTGGGTGATGGGCACACTTATAACTTTGACTCAAACTGTAAGCAAAGCAATTCATGTAGCCAAAACATTTCTACTCCTGTAATATTCTGAAATAAAAATTAAAATAAAATAAATGTAACTTCTGAGCTGATAAGGTAACCACTTGGGTAATGTCAGCCCTGAGGTGGAGGGTGCTAGTGGGGTGGAGGCCCTACATCAGAGATAGGCTAGAGCTGGGTGGGGTCGAGAGGACTATTTAATCTCTACTTGGCCTCTAATTTCCTGGAACTAAACAAATTACTGGCAAAGAGAAGGGCCCACATGAGTAACCCTCTGGTTAGTCAGTGGGTAGGAAGGAAACCTGCAAATTGGGAGTATGTACAGTGCTGTCAAAAAGCTCGTTTCAAATGAAGAAATGGAGCAAGTGTTGTATCAAGTGTGTTCTGATATAATTTTTGGCACAAAGCTCAAGTGTCATATCAAATGTCACATCAAGCCTCTCCTGTGTGTGTGTGCATGCACCTGTGTGTGTATTTTGGCAAAAATCCTAAAGAACAAAGGGAAGTACCTTAGGCTAACCAGAAGATAACAGATATGAAATGAATACGAAGGCGACATTGATTTAAATCTTGTGAGTTAATAAAAATCAACACCATGTTATCATCTTTTTGAAGGTAGATTCTAAAGATGTAGTCTGGCAGCTCTGAAGAGCTACGCACTTGAGAAACAAACATATCCATTTGGAGAAATGAAAAAGAAATAGAAGATTTGATCTGGGCAGTCAAGTTAAATTTACATGAGCAAATAGACAGTTCTTGGACCAATGACACAGAGGAATTTGGCTTCCGTACCACTGATTTAGAGCTCTACAGTAATTTGTAATGTTCTCCTAGACGGATCAGTGAAGGCCATTTGTAAAGCTTACTTGTCCTCACCAAGACAAAACTTTGCAGGAGTTTTCCCTAGTCATTATGCTCCTGGGAAAGGCAAGCTCCCAGTTGGATGAATAATGGGAAACGACCCCGTTAGCTATAATGCACTTACTCTGGATGAGCTGTTCACATACTTGACGTGCCACTGCTCTCACCATGGCTTGAGACTGCAGGTCGCCCTGGATGAGAAAAAAATCACACTTCTGACTTATCCACAACCCAGCCACATGGCCAGTACTTCTAGGATGTGGATCTGACTTGCCCCATTTTTCACATTAGGGCTCTTCGGTTCCTAGCAACAGGTAGGATTGGCCACCATGGTGCACGCATAGAAAGAGTTAGCAATTTGACATTCATGGTTCAAGCTTCCTGAATGTCCGTATTAGATCAATGAGCTCAAGTAAGTATTTCTGGTCCCAGATTCTAAAAAAATTTAATAATTTTGAAACAAATCCATATATATTTAATGCCTTGTTTACAGGTCTTTAGAGCTTACAAAATGCGGCACTTTCTCAAGCAGTGGTTCATTTTAATACTAATAACAACCCAGAGGAAAGACATTAAACTCAATTTATGGCCAAACAGCATTAAACACATTCCCTAAGGTTTCACAGAGGTAACTGGATGAACCTGAGGCCACTGCTATTTTCACTATAGCCAATGGCACAATTATATTAGCAGCTGCACAATTTCTAAAAGGAGAGAGAAGACTCCTCAATTAAACTGATTTAAGTTTGGAGGCCAGTTCTTCAATTGTATGTCTGCCTTGTCTTCCTGGGTGCCAACTTTGGAGCATCAGGAAACACAGGAGCCCTGTGCTACATACAATCTGGCATTTGTATAGAGCTTTTACTTTTCTGAAGCCCTTTCACATCCATTATATAATTCTCTCATCAAATCCACTTAGTGAGTTAGATGAGTTTGATTCTTCCTGTTTTATCCTTAAAGAAATGAGCCCAAGGTCATTGAGCTGGATGGTAGCAGACAGGCAATTAGAAACTAGCTCTGCTGACATCCAGCCCACAGGGGTTTTGACACAGGAAAATGTGCTCATGGTCTAAGGAGTTGGGGAGAGAGAAGAAGAGAGACATCAATGAATAACCGTAGCACTAAACAGCCATCCTTGTCAGGCTTATGCAATGGAAGGTGTGCAACCTGCTGGGGCCAGTAAACAGTGCCCCAGGGTACTCACTCGTTCTCCTCGTTCCCCCTTTGGTCCAGGGACACCCTGCAAAAATAAAAAAATTATCAAGTTACTTATGATACTGCACTCAGCTAAGAATGATAATGCATCTTTTATTACTTTATTAAGACATTTTTCTTAGCTCTAGTAATTCAGCAGCAAAAATAGCTACATAACAACAGGAAATAGACAGCAACCTGTAATCCCACCACACATAAATAGCTCTTTTAAACATTCTACTCCTCCAGCCGTTTAATGCAGAGCCGTGGTATTTTATGGCCACAAAATTGTAGTCATGTGGTAAGACTGCACTGGGACACACGTTTCCACTGAGTAGGTCCTTCGTATCTTTCCACACTAAATGCCCTCTGTGTAACGTACTACGCTACTGAAGCTTCATAACTTATTTCACGAATCTCTTCTGAATAGTCAAGTTATTTTAATTTTTTAAGGAGTATCTGTAAATAGAAGGAAAATATTTCCTCTCAATTTAGGAGTTCAAGTAGTAGATGAAATTCCACAGACTTTCTGTCCAGCATTATGGCACACAATTCTCCCTAATTCTCCCCAACATGGGGGTTCATATATACATGAATTCTCAGCTGAATTATTATTTTATATTGTGGCTTGGCTATTCTTTGACCCTCAAGAAACTTTGCTATTACCATGAAAAATTTACTGAAAAAGTGGTGTCTTCAGTGTTTCTGAAATGAAATTACACTTACAATGCAAAACATATGTCTTCGGAAGCATTTCATATTTTTGTTTCGACTCTGAGGCAATGTTCATTGAACAACATTTTTATAGTCACTACTAAAAGGAGATTGAATGGAATTTATAAATGGAATTTGCCACGTTGTCAGACTGTTTCCAGTTGTTACTTCAATCTCAACAGATTCAAAACCAAACTCTGTGTCTTCTCCAAAATCTCTGTTCAGTTAACAGTTACTGAAACTCAAAATTTCTGGTATAAATTTCTGCATACCCCATGGTATGCTGGTAAACTGGCTTTCCAGTAAAAGAAAATGCCCAGACTTGTAGTGTTCGCTGATTTCAGAGGTGCAAATGCTTTTACTACTGCTAATTTTGAGCTATTAATACAAATGTGCTGTCACCGAAGATGGGGTTGGGCAGGAAAGAGAAGTGCACAATCAACCCTCCTGAGCAGATGCAAGTGGCCCACCACTACTTCTCTTTCTTCTCTCCTTTCTCGCCTCTCTCATGTCTATTCAGTACACACACATATGCACAGACACTTTTTTTTTTGCATTGCATTGCAATTCCTCTCATATCCATCCCTTCTATTTCACCACCCAGCTGTGACTAGGGCGTCTGCAGCATCCTTCTAGCTGACTTCCTTAATGAAAGCTGTTCCTCCCAGTTCATCGTCCATATAACCACTATACTCATCTTCCTAAGGTACCACTGGCACACAACATACAAAGCTCAGTGACTATTGATTGATGGCTGCTCTTCCTCTATTTAAATCACTCAGTGATTCTTGGACATCCATGCGACAAAGCCAAAATTTGTGAACACAGTCTTTTGTAATTTAGTCCCAGCCTCTCTGCTGCCTACTCCCCAAAGTTACAATTTCTCATTTTCACAGGCCCAGTCTACTTAGCATATGAACAATTTGAAATGTAGGAAAAGTATTAAGCATAAATCTTATAAATTAAGTACCAACTTTGGAACTATTCTGATGCAGTACTTAGTTCGAATATCAGTTACTTGACAGCAGATTTTTGTTATTGTATATATTTAATTACAAGTCAATGCATGGATTTCTCTTCCCTCTACGTAGATGGTAAGATCCCTGAAACTGGGGACAATAACTTGTATTCCCTTTGCAAGATTATTTTGACTCTGTAAAGTACAGTTGGTTCTTAAGCTATTTTAGACCCTGGAATTCTGTGAATCTCTGAAGAACATGATGGTGTCTCTGTCTATATAACAGCAGAAATAAACATATGTGCACAAAAAAAATAAATAATAACTTTTATTATTTTTTATTTCCAAAATGCTTTTCAAGTATTGGAGGGAAACACACACACACACACACACACACACACACACACAAACCACACAAATCAGCAAACAAAATAAATACTCCACATTTTTAACCTATTAAGAAACTATAAATGCTAGTCATTAATACTTAAGCTGCTTTACCATGTCCCAAGCACTGTTCTTGGTGTTGTCAGCATATTAACTCAGTTGGCCCTTATAACAGCCCTGTAAGATTAATTTATTTAACCTTTATAACACTCCCATAAAATCAACTTATTTAATCATTGTAACATTCATACATGATTAACATGTTTATCCCCTAGATTAGCCCTATGAGATATTACTTCCATTTTACAGATTAGGAAAATGATGCACTGAGAGGCTAAATCACTTGCCCAAGGACACACAAGGAAGTGGAAAAGCTGGGACCTGAACCCAAATTGTGGGCTCTGGAATCTGTGCACATCCTGAGTATACTCTTCTGCTCCACTGAAAGAGAACACTGCTTTTTCTCAGCAAGTCTGTTAGTCCATATCTTCTATTCCAGTGAAGATAATATTTTTTTCTAATTAAAATAAAACAAAACAAGCAAACATACCATCCCCAAAGCCTAACTCCAATAATTCAGAATTAGGTTTCAACTTGAGTCATTTTTAAAAATCCATTTTATCTTCTATATTTTTATTTCTGTACCATTATCCTTTTTGACATTTTCATTCCTATCATTTATTCAATTGGCTTGTTTGAAAATGTTTCAAATGTAGGGAATGGAATTACAGTGCAAATCTGATTGATGTGGTAAATGGACAGCAATAGTTATTGGCAACTTCTGGCATGTAAAGATGGATCCGTTTAATTGGGCCGGAAATTTCTCAAATTCAGTCTCGTGATGCTTATTATTAAGTAGCTAAAAGACCTAAAAGACACAGGTAGGCAGTCTCAGTGAAAGATCTTTTTAGTGAAATGTCTGTACAGCAAGAAATTATTTTTTATTCCAACTTCTTTGACATCTTTGATTTTTATAAAGCAAAACAAAAACAAAATAAAAATTCCTGAGCAAGTGAAGGCCCATAACTCCACCAAAGTATGCTTTGAGGGAAAACACATTCCCTGCAGATGTAGGGAGGAAAAAGTGGCACATTTTCCTTTAATTTCAGGAACATGTGAAATGTAAAGAAAAGAAAATACAGTAGCTACATTCATAGATTCACAGAAATGTAGTGCTAAAAGGAAGATAAATGATCTCATGGTCCAAGTGCCACACATTAAAGATGACTGTTAAACAAAATCAAAACAACTTAGGCTGGTTCTAAGGTCTTCCATGACCTGACCCCTGATCTATAAGAACAATGTTCCAATACTCTCCTGAATACCGGCTTATCTAGAATGCAAACATATCTTCTTTTTTTTGTTTAATAAAAACATATTAAGTACCCTCTTTGTATCAGCTACTGAGCTGGGCTCTGGGAATAAAAACATGAGAATGATAAAATTTCTGTCCTCAAGGAAGTATCACTTCAGTGGAGACAGACGTGAATAGTTGAAATGAAGTCCCTAACAGCCTGCGAAGGGGAGGGTGGCTTTGCACAGCAGATGTGCTTTCTTAAAAGAAAGAACACCCTGGAGCTCACCAGATGGTGAAAGGAGGAGAAAGTGGCCCAGACAGGCCAAAGGGCATCCCAAAAGGCAAAAAAGCATGAAACACCATGGCATATATTTGGGGAGCTTTAAGTAATTTTGTATGACTCAACCCCAAGGGAAGGGATGATGGTAGACCAAGTTGGAGAGGAAAGGACCACACCCGCTAGGCTGCACATTTGGGACCCATCCTCTAGTGAAAGGGATCTGGTGAGGCGACACAAGCCAGGGAATGACACATCAGGGTTGTACTGAAAGATATTCCGGAAGCCGGGTAATGAACTAGACCAGGGCTGAAACAGAGGCCAGGGTCAATTAGAGTTTTTTGTGATAGTCTTGGTGAGGAGTGAGCAGGGCCTGAAATAAAATTTTGGTAGTTGTGATGGAACTAGAGACAGTTGAAAAATAGTAAAACATACAGAAGACAGGGGGTGCCCTGTGTTTTCCTACGTGTTTCTACAATCCCCACCTAAGCACTGCCATCTTTCTGTCTTTGTGGGTGGGAATCCCACCCATATTCCTAGATCTCAGTGAAATGCTGCCTCTTTCTGGAGCTGCTACTCCAGAGCACACCCCTCTGCTTAGGAGGCACTCCCCATCCCCATCTCTCTGTCTCTCTCCCTCTTTCTTTCCCTCTCTCCCTCTCTCTTTCCCTCTCTCGCTCTCTGTCTAACCCCTGCCATCCCTGGAACTTTCATAGCAAATTCCTTGTCTTTCCCTCAAGGCATTTCACACTTTCTGCCATTTATTACAGCTTCTTATATAAAAACCTGATTCTCTTTAGATTTTCCATGAATGTGGAAAAATATCTTGATCATCTTTTGTATCTCTCACCACCTTTCCCCACCATGCAATCTTGTATATATTGTGCCTACGGATTAAATATTTTTAATGAATGAACTAGAAAATGGATGTTGTGGAAGACTAGAAGATTTGCTTCAGTGAATTGGCTCACACAGCTAGTTTGGGTCCTGTCAAGGCCACATCTAAAACCCAGGTATCCTGATTTCTGAGGCAATGCTCTAGCCTGGACATCTCTAGCTGGCCAAATAGCAGTGAGCAGCCCCCTTATTCAGGTGCTTCATCACTATCTGCCACCACTGCAGAGGAACGACCACATTTAAGCCAATGTCTAAAACTGAGGAAGGAATTAGGACCTCAGCAGCGGCAAAGTGCGTCCTACCCTGGGGAGCTGGCAGCTGAAGGCAGAGTGCACGAAAGCAAGCGTTTCTGGCACCAGCTGTAGGAAACACGTTGCTATTTTCAGTCTGTCCCTCTTGGTCTCTTTCCCTCCTGCCTTCCTAGACAGACATCCATGGGAAATCAATCAAGGCCAAACACCGTGACACGGAGCCTGCTGTAACAGTCACACCAGTCGGGCAGCCAGCAGGCATCTGGGAGCTGGCAGCCCAAAACACAGGGAAAAATCTGGGCTGGACAGTTCAGAGAACAACTTGCTTTTGAGAGGAAATCTCCAAGCCTACTGTGGTGTCCCTACCCAGCGCCTAGAGAACAAACGGTTTCTGCCTCTGATTAAAAGTGCCGATGCTTGAGGGCTCCACCTGCCACCATCGAGGGCCCTTTTCTGCTGATTGATAACAAAAATAACATTGTTAACAAGGGTTTTATTTGTTGGAGAAGCTTATTGGTATTTCTGTATGCCCCATATTTAGAGTCTAACCCAGAGCCACAAAAGGCCGGGTGGGTCAGCAGGGTGCTGTCACACTTACCGAAGTCCACACCCCGTTTTAACTTCCCCGAGGCCCTCAGAGCCTGCCCTCTCCCATCCCATCCCTCTTGGATCAGGATCAATCTCTAGCTTGCTCTTTCCTAGCTTGGGTTAAAAGAAACTCATTCTAGGAGATGCCAGCAAGAACAGGAAGATCACCTCATGCACAATTATGTTTTTTTCCAACCAAATTAACCTAGTTCTTTGGTATTTTCTGATTTTATTTCTGGATCCTCAAAGTCTTTGATATCCTAAAATTTCCCACGACTTTCTGAGAAACAGATTTAGCATGCACTGTTTCTGACACTTCTTTGACCAGGACCCCTTGCTCTCTAAGCCCTGTTGACATATTCTGGAACTCTGGTTCCCAGGGGCACATTTTGGGAAGCAGACTGAAGCCTAATAGCAGAGAGTGCATTTCTAAGTTTTTTTTTCTGGTATGAAATGGCCTAGAATCAAATGAACAGATAAGCTTGCAGTGGAAGAATGGTAGAGACAGGAGCGTGTGTGTGAGTGTGTGTATGTGTGTGTGTGTACTCAAGCATGTGGGTGTCAGTGTATGTTTCTACATATAGGATCATACTTGGTAACATCTTTTAGGATAAAAAAATGTGTGAAGATAAAGCAGGCAAAATTTTTTTTTCTATGACCCCTTACTTGTTTGATTTGAAAAGAGGAGATCTAAAACCGTTTTGGACAAAGAAAGTGTAGTTGGAATAGGTATATGGCTTTGTAAAGTGACTACTAAGGACAGCGTTTATTTGGATGTGAAAATTAGGATGCATTTGCTAAAATCAAAATGCATGTTTGATGTGCATACCTTGTATGGATTTGCATACCTGCATACGTTTCATGTGAGTCATAGCCTAGAAAAGAACTCAGAGGATGAAGTAATTTTATTAAAATGAGTTTCAAGAGGAAAGAGTAACAAGACTACCTGGGTAGTTAGAGGAAGAGAGGCATCTTTCTGAACGAGAACCAACATTTCTGTTATATCTTGTTCACTATCTTAGGCAGAAAAAAGGCCCCTAAAATTTCCATGCCCTAATCTCTAGAACCTGTGACTATGTCACCCTATATGGCAAAAGGGACTCTGCAAATGTGATTTAGTAAAGGACTTCAGGATTATCCAGGGAGATTATCTAAAATTATCAATGTAATCACATAGGTACTTAAAAGCAGAGAACCTTTCATGGCTGTGGTCAGAGAGAGGTGACTACGGAACAAAAGCCAGAGAGATGCAACTTTGCTGGCTTTGAAGATGGAATGGGCCACAAGCCAAGGAATGTGGGCAGTCTCTAGAAGCTAGAAAAGGAAAGGAAATAGATCCTCCCTATAGCCTCCAGAAAGGAAATACCGGCACCTTGCTTTAACCCAGTGAGATCTGTGCCAGACTTTTGACCTACAGAACTGTAAAAATAATAAATTTGTGTTTTAAGCCACTGAGGTTGCAGTAATTTGTTAAGCAGCAATAGAAATCTAATTCATTAGCTTCTTTAACCCTCATCCATCAGATTTCACTGTTCCACAAATTCTTACTGTGTTTGCACCAACACCTTTACATATTTCAACTGTTTTAGTTTATGGCTGCAGACTTAGTACTTCACAGATAATATCAGAATGCTGACTAACACCTACACTTAGAAGGAACAACTTGCAAGTCACCAGAAGATGCCAAGTGTGGCTCCAGAGGCCATACAATGCAATTAGCTCATTTTGCAGATGAAGAAATAGGCCCAGATGTGTTCATTTGTTTTTCCCCCATTCTCTCCCTCCCACTGATGACATTTAAACACCAACCTGAGACTTAGAGACACAAAATTGGGAGGCAATGAATTCCGTTAATTATTCTTTCATGTTTACACCACTGTTTACTCACTTATGTGTGAGTGTGTGTTTTAATGGGAAATTCTGTCTTGTAGAATTTAGAAAAGAAAAATCTATTCCCACTCTCATTAAACCTTGAACCTCTCAAGCCTTGTATTTTTTCCCCGTGGGAACCAGGCTTGATTAACACATAGCTATTGCACCAATCTCTGCAAAGATGATATTGAGTTTACTTATCCAAATACAGAAAACACAAGCAACAGAAATATATATAAGCAAAAGCACGACTGCTTATTCCATTAGGAGCATCTGTCTTTAACAGCGACATATGCACAATCTGATTTTAATCTTTATTCTAGGAGTTTCTCCAGTTTCCTTTACGGATTCCCATGGAGCCCAATACTGAATAAGTATTTCTGACCAACAGAGATGCTGGTAAATTTAAACACACAAATAAATGTGATGACTGGGCACACGTCCTGACCAGCTGCTGTTGCATACTTACAGGCGGTCCCAGGGCGCCTTGCGGTCCCATGCTTCCTGTGATCCCTGGGACCCCTGGAGCTCCAGGAATGCCCTAACAGAGAGGCAGGAAAATAAAACAAAGTGAGGACTCACACATTCTCATCAATGACAGCCAACTTTCAAGCAGGAGTAACAAATATACACCATGATATCTGCCCCCCCCCCCATCACCAAGGCTTTAGGATTCATTGCTCATTCCTGTTCGCACCTACCAAAAATGTAGGGAAGACTTTTTTTTAAGTCTCCACACTACAGTCTGCTGTGGTTCTTTCAAATTCAAGCCTTACCTGTGCCTAATAAAAACCTAAATCAATACAAGTGATCTTATGGCAAAGTGGCTCAGAGATAGAATAATCAAGTTATATGGATATATTATTTTTTAAAGAGGTTTTAGGGAGAGTTCTCCACCAAGGGATGAGTTGTTAGACTGCAGCAAAGATAGCTGCCAAGTGAAAGATCTGGTAAAAGAAAATCTCTCAAAAGAAATAAAATGCAGCTGGGCGTGATGGCTCACACCTTTAATCCCAGCACTTTGGGAGGCTGGGGTGGGAGGATTACTTGAGGCCAGGAGTTCAAGACCAGCCTGAGCAACACAGTGAGACCCCATCTTTACAAAAAAATAGAAAAATTAGCTGGTGGTGATGGCATACACCTGTAGTCCCAGCTATTCGGGAGGTTGCGATTGCTTAAACTGGGAGTTTGAGATTGCAGTGAGCTAGGATGACGCCACTGCACTATAGCCTGGGCAACAGAGGAGACCCTGTCTCACAAACAACAAAAAAGAAAGAAAAGAAAGGAAGTGCTATAAAGCAGAGTATGTCCCGGTAGTTTCTGGAAATACTTACAATTGGCCCTGGTGGTCCTGGAGGGCCAGAGGAACCATCCTTTCCTGGAAAGCCCTGGGGAAAAGAAACACAGTGTGTGTCAATTAAGCAGTTTCTTTATAGACTTTCAGAACAGACTCACCTAGTTCCTTTTAATATTTGGGGGTCAAGTCCTGCCACTTCCTCTGAACTACCAAGGATTCACTGCTTTTAAATTCTTCCTGGGAATTGTTCTTGGCAAGACTTTTATGTCTGTTGGCTCCGTTAAATTGTCCAAAGTGAGAATTTTAGGTGTAAGACATGCCACTTACAAACTTCAACAGGAACTTGCTTCCAGAAACGGTTTTTATTAAACTAAGCATAACAAATGAGAAGGGGCTCAATTGTTGGTAATTAATGAGCAGACAAAAAGATGAATTAATGCCTTTTGTGACCTGAGTCTTGGGCAAGTATCTATATTATGTTAGGAATACTACAATATCTGCAACTCTGCAACTCTTTAGGGGGCAAGCTGGAGAATAATACAGGGGGATTTCCTGCTGTGATGATTCAGTTTTGACTGCTGGGCACATTTGTTGAACGTGTGTCATCCCGGGTTTACAAGCACGTACATGTTTGCTTCCCATTCCATGGTGGAAGAATTTAAAGCAGAAAGCAAATGATGTTCTTTATAAAAACATCTTCCTAAATTATTGAATATGTGTGTGAGTTATTTTTATGTGAGTGTTAAAAAACATAACAGCTGGAATGACTTGCTCTTAAATGTTTATAGTTCTTAATTGTGAACGCTGGCCTTTCCAATGCAGTTAACATGAGAGAGGATCTTCAATCTAAATTTTATATTAGGTTCATAAAATTTCGTTCCAAACACCACCTCCAAACACAAGGAAAAACAGAATTTTCACCATGAAATTTGTCCCCTATTGGATTAATTATTAATATTTCCCATCTCAAACCAACTCAAACCTCTCCTGGCATCCTTGCTGTCTCTCCTGACTCACTTTCGGACATTCCTGCGACTTTTCCAGTGAACTGTCCTTCCCATTCATGGAAATCCATCTTTTGGGGCTCCCCACCCACATTCACATTGTCTCTCCACCTCAAGGTATCAAATAAAAGAGAGTAAAGATGAAGCTGGAAGAAAGTAAATGGTGTGTAAGTTGGGAGAGAGAGAATGTGAGAGGTGGCCCAAAGACAAGGGTAGGTGGCATGTGCAGGAAAATCATTGATCAGCAAAGCACTGTGTCAAGCTCTCAATCTCAGAATGCCAGTGAGTCAGAAAACCAGGTAAGACAGAGAATGCTTGAGCTCAGCAATATCCATGGGTTTCCTTTCTCATCTGGGCACATTGCTGGGCTACATTTTGCAGCCACCTCACAATTATGTTAGAGCCACATAGCTGAGTTCCAGCCAATGGAAAGGGGCCAGTTTCAGTTCCTGCTCATAAAAATTTCCAGTAGGTGCTCCTCCACTTCCTTTTCCCCTGCTGGAACAACTTTAGAGGCCTCGTGTGGGAGATGAGAGTGTTCCAAGATGGAAAGATCCTGAGTACCTAAACGACCACGTGGAGCAGAGACTCTTCCTCCATCTACCCTTGCTGACAGCACTGGATTGTGAAGAAGCAATACATTTTTATTTTATTCTATTTCATTTTATTGTATTAAACCACTGAGATTTTGGGGTTGTTTGTTATAGCCCTTATTCAATCCTCATAAGCAAGCTAGTGATTTTTTTTTTACTATTAATAAATACTTCTGTTCCTTCACTTCAGTCAAAAATATTGTAAGTTTGAGAAAGCTACAGTGATAAGCCCTGATACAGATTAAGCTATATGCGCACGCACACACATGCACACACACATGCACACACACACACATATCCTTCCTTGGATCTGCTAACTACACAACAAAAAATACTGATGTAAGCTGAAAGAAATTATTTTAAACGGAGTTTAAATATAGCATGTCCAGGAAGAAGGGCATATAGCAATCAGAATATATGAGAGATGAACAGGACCTCAGAACTCCTCTAGCTCAACTCTCTCACATTATAAGTGAGAAAACGTGGGGCCAAGAGAGGTTAGGAAACCTAACCATTTTTTTTTAAAGAAAGGAATTTTTAATGATATATTCTTATTTCTTAGATGAAGTTCTCATAAGAAAAAAATGGATCTTGGGCACATATTCAATAACTTAAGGAGACATTTCAAAAAGGACATCTTTTGCTTCCTGCCTTAAAACTCTTCCAGCACTGGACGGGAAGTGAGCGTGCACGCATGTGTGAGCACACACGTGAAATGTGGCCAACACAACGCCCAGCAATCAAAACTATGGCATTGCTGCAGGAACCTTCCCTGACTCTTTTCTAGGCTGCGTCCAGAGGGAAAACATTTCAAAAACAAGTGATACCAAACTTATTCACAGAGGGAGGCAAGCCATGACTTATTTTCTTAAAAGAAAACTACAGAAAATTGCATTGTTCCAAGGAAGATGAGCAGGAAATAACACATTTACCCTCCCCTCCCAATGATGTGGGAAGGAGTTTTAGAAAGCAATGATCTGTCAGTGCTGTCTCATCTATGATGACACTGTGAGGATACTCTTGTGAACTGCCTTTAATTCACTTGATTTATAGACACCATGTGTGTGTTATCTGGAAGGAAAGACAATGAAATGTTTCTGCACAGGAGCTTACCCTGGCTGAGGGGCTAGTGCTTTAGTGTAATCAAATCAAAATTGGAGACTGGATAAGATGTCTGTTTGCTCTAAGTTCTCTTACATAAGGCGCATCCTTAGAAGCTTTTCTTTTTTATTTTGAGGGCGAACATTATATTTTATTGACTGTTACATTCCTAACACCTTCGTAGCACATTCCTGGCAGAAAATAGGTACTGTACTAATTTAAATGCTTAATTTGAATAAAATTGAGGCTCCTAGAAAAAGTACTGTACTCTGCTTATCATGCTGAATACATAAGTGTTAAACACAGGAGTCTGAAAATGTATAGGGCAGAGAAGAAATGTCATTTCACCTTGCTCTTGAACCCTCAACAAGCATGTAAGAAAGGCACTGGGAGTCATCCTACCCCCAGAAGTTGAAATTTCAGTAAAATCTTAGGGGTAGTTTCCTAGAAGCAAACCTGGATTCTTGTATAGCTGATTTATTGCAGGAGCGTTCCTGGGAGAAACCTACAAGGTAGTGAAAGAAGCAGGATAGAACAGGGAAAGAAGCTAGGTGGAGAAGTGGGTTATCTAAAGTTGGGCTTCAGCATGGTCCCATGGGGAGCTCTGGAGTGTGAATTACACATCAAAGTTGACCCATGATAAGGTTTTATACAACCACATCAGTTACTCATAGACCACGGGCCAAAATGGCATTTCCAAGGGCAATTCTCTGGAGAGGGGGATAATTGTGGGCTGTTAGCGGTTAACACCCACAGCAGCTGGGGGATGTAGCACACCTGTCAGGTGAAGTGGATCTGATCAGGGAACCAACAGTGTCCACTGCAGTGCATTTTATTCTGGTATCCTTTTTCATGGACTGCCATGAACAATTAAACATTTTTACATATAATAATTCAAGAACATAGGTGTTTTCAAGGCCACTGTGAGTTACCTGTTTCCATCATTCCAAATTAAAATTTTCCTATTATAAATTATTATAACTAAAAGGATGTTAGCCTTAACACCATTTTAAAGCATCCATTTCCCCCAAAGTTCTTCCTAACCCTAGAAAATTAAAGATGTTCACATTTTTCATCTCACAAAATTTTTTTTTTAACATTTGTGTCATAGCAGTAAATTCGCCTTTGAAATATTTTTATTTGCAAGCCTCACATTTGTCACATTATTCAGAAATATTTGCAGAGGTACTATGTGCTGAGCATAATGCTAGGTTCTGGGTAAATAACGATGAACAAGACAGTCACTTTCCAAGAAGTTTACAGTTTTGAGGATAGTCAACAACGAAAAGAAACTGACGATGTGCTATGATGATAGACTACAGTGTTCCATGGCAACATGCAGGAAGACCACCTAACCCAGGGAAATTTTCACAGAAGAGGTGGCATTTAAGCCCAGTGACTCAAGGTGGTTGGGCCCACTGCACTGGTCTTTCTGTTCATGTACCACTGCAAGACCCATGTTACAGCCCACCCCAAGCAAGCCAGTCAACTCTGAGAAGGGCAGGATTTGGGCTCATTTTCTCACCTCTTCATCTCAGGGTGAGCAGCAGTAGCAGAAATTTTCTGTATAAAAGCAATAAACTTCACGAAAAGAAAAATTTTGTAAAATATCTGTATTTTGCAGAGCAAAATAATTGGCAAATTCTAACTCTGTGATTCAATTTCACTGTGAGTTATCAAAGCTCACTGAATGGTATTGAACGCTTAACAGCTAAAAAGACGTTTGCTTTTCCCAAAGCCTTTCTATATCTATACAAATTTTCCATTTCCTATCATGGAGTGAATCTGGGAAGATGTGTGTTTATGGATTAAGCATCCTCACAAAAAGCAGAAACCCTTACTTAAGCAATGACAATGAATATTAGAAAACAAAGGTTAATAAGCATATTATGGGCATTCACTTAAGCCACCAAATATATTTTTTTAAAGTGCATGAAATCAGCCACCCACAAACAGGGATAACATGAATAGCTGCCGGCATTTTTCCTTTTTGATATTCTCACCTCAAAATATTAATATACACCCACGGCCCACATTAAAAATAATTTTTGCTATAAATACTTGAAAAGATTTTTATAATTTATTTTTGAAAACATTTGACTATGAGTAACTTATTAAGTTATGATTGGCTGTGATTTATCAGCAAAAGGAAACCTAAGCTACAATTTGCTTTCAAAATCAATATTCAAATGAACACTAAATTTAACTATGGCTGAAATTGGCAAAGCATGCTGTTATATAGACATTTAATTAAAAATTTATTAATTTCAATTTTGCAGTTTTCTTTTCCATTCTATAGAGCAAATATATATGCTTTTTTTCAGGTCTCAAACATTTTTTGTAGGCTCCTTAAAAATTCTGTAGTTTCCAAGTACCGTGCCTATGGTGTCCAAAAAAATAGAAAACTCATTTGCCCCCAAATAGTGTTGCACCTGAATTAAAGTCAGAAGCTAGAATGTCTATGTTTATATAGCTATCAGAAATAGCACTCAAAACTAGTGACTCAATTACGATATTCATCATCCATGCCTTCTTTGACAATGGTAGGTCATGATCCTAACCTCAGGATTTTGGAACACAGGCAATTGTTAAGGTCCTTCAACTGACGCTATACTCTAGGGTATAGTCAGATCTGTAAGCAGCTGGTATCTGATGAGTTTGTTGAAACCAGCCAGACTCAGGCAATGAGGGTTAGAGAAAGGCTTGCAGAAATGTCCCTGATGCACCATTTCAACCCTGTGGCATGGCTCTGGGCTGCTGCGAGCAGACCCGTGGGGCAGTTGGCCATAAGAAACAAGGCTGCTACTTGCAGCGAAGGATTAGGACCAACCACCAGATTAAGAGGCCAAGCAGCAAAAAGCCACAGACTCTACAAACATTGGCCAGGCTAGAGACCCAAGATCAATTCTTACACAGGATACTAATTTGGGTCACACTGGGGAATTTTCAGTGACACAAACAAACACATAAATCTTTAAAATGTGTGTATATATATGTATATATAAACATATACATAGATTTATATTTTATATACACATACACTATTTTTAACACGTATATATTTATATATAATTTAAATGTATGTATATATATAAATATAAACATATGTACATTTTAGTAACCTTCAGTGAATTAAAATAAATAACACCAGCAAGAGTCTACCAAACAAATCACTTTGACATACAATAGGCCTCACACAGTAAACTATCTAGTAATTTCAAATCCCAGCTGGTTATCAGAATCATTAAACTTTTTAAAACTATACATTCTTAAGTCATGCCTACGATCTTTTGTATCTGAATCTTGGAGGTTGAAATACAGGAATCTGTATACTAAAACACAAAACAAAACATAAAAAAACAATCTAATGAATTCAGTTGGGGAACTGCTGGTTTACAAATATGAAAAACATCTGGCCTGACCCTGAGGGACAACATTAGAATCAGGGGCACAAAGTAGAAAATGTTTGCACGATGCCTGTGCCCCAGTAGACATATTGTTAAAGCCAATAATGACACAAAACGAAATATGCCCTAGAAGCTGTTCTTCCAGATGTGCCCAGATACGCCACTACCCAGGTAAAGGTGTAAAGTGATCAAGGGATCATATTTTTATAAGTGAAGTATCAGCATCTGCTTCCTCAAGAAAGTAACCCAAACTGGGTACCTATTACCCCAAAATGCTGGGTGAGACACCTTCAGTATTGGAGTCTTGCTTATCAAGTATCTCTTTTGTGGAAGATTTTCTCACAGTAACAAAATCCCACAGTGATCTTTATCAACATAATTTTGTGGAAAGAAAGTGTGAAGTGTTGGAGCCAGAGAGATGGATTAAAATTAGGGCTCTAACACTGAACTTACTATGTGGCATTGTTCTAGTTCCTTCAACTTTCTGAGCTTCAGATTCTTTGTCTGTAAAATGGGGATAACAGTGCCCGGCACTTACTTTTGGGGATTAGAGAACATAACATTTGTAAAGCCCTTGCACACATTCAATAATTAATGGTAGTGGTTGCTGCTATTTTTATTGAAATAATCTGTCAAGTCTCAATTGCATATACTATCATCACTGTGGTTGACTGTGCAAAGATTTCCTGGGATTTTATAAAAACCTGTCTAGACCTACAAAGAAGAAAATCGAATCACTCTTTCCACTACTTTTGTAATGGTATTTTACATTTCCTTGTCCAAAGGAGAAAGACGCTCAAGGGATAATTATCATGAATCTTAGTATTTCACAAAATATTCCTTAGATGAATCTCTCATCACTGCTTAACATTTATGATAACAATGAAATCCAGACAGTTGACTGAAGTTCAATTTCTCAAGTGCATTTTAAGTTCAACTCATTTTTGATGACATGGTACCTTCATCACAAATATGGCCTTTGTATACATCAAACTCACATAATAAGGAAGCATACTTCTAGTGTTTTTTTAAGAGAAAATCTAAGAAATTTTTTTAAAAACTTGTTTTGTCTTTAGGCTTTTTTTAATTTCTTTAAAATCTTCTGAGGAATGTTAATGTGTCAAGTACAGGCATTATAAAATATTACAAAATGTCCTAGCTCATTAACTTTACCTTGAAAATAGTGAGCACTAATAATATTAGCTAAAATTAAATTTTTATATAGAAATGCTTTATATGAATTAATTTCATTTGAAGCTCTGACTTGGGTGGGGCAAAGGCAATATATGTAACCTAAACATTTGTACCCCCATAATATGCTGAAATAAAAAAAAAGGCTAGGCACAGTGGTTGACGCCTGTAATCCTAACACTCTGAGAGGCTGAGGTAGGTGGATTGTTTGAGCTCAGGAGTTCAAGACCAGACTGAGCAAGAGCGAGACCTCGTCTCTACTAAAAATAGAAACAAATTAGCTGGACAACTAAAAATATATAGAAAAAATTAGCCAAGCATGGTGGCACCTGCCTGTAGTCCCAGCTACTTGGGAGGCTGAGGCAGAAGGATTGTTTGAGCTCAGGAGTTTGAGGTTGCTGTGAGCTAGGCTGATGCCTCGGCACTCTAGCCTAGGCAACAGAGTGAGATTCTGTCTCAAAAAAAAAAAAACCTTACAAAAAAGAAGACTTCTAAAAATAAAGTCTATTAATAAAAAGAAAAAAATGAATTAATCTCCATGACAATTCTATGGAGTCAAATATTATTTTTTCCACTTTAGTATTGAGCAAAGTGAAGCTTGGAATTATTAAGCAATCCATGTCTTGCCTGTTCCTCCTAGTTTTCCTAAGTACCACCTGGAAGTCTAGGGTCTGAAGAAACTTATCCTACACTAGAAGAGGTCAAAGATCACAGACACCAAGAAAAGAAGAGGAAGGAGACAAGAGGGAAGTGACAAGATTTCCAGTGGAAATGAAAGATGAGACCAAAATGCTTTTAGCTGGAATGGCCTGGAATGAGAACTGGATGCGTAAATGCATTCAGCTGTTAAATCTGAACTTGTACTGTTGCTTTTTAAAGCATGGTCCTATTGGACCTGTGCTCTTTTGGCTTCCCAGCAAGAGGCTGAAACTTGTTCAATGAAGTCCAGTTTTTGCTGGACCTGCCTATGGCCTCAGGCCCAGAGTTTATTAAGAGCTGCCTCTAAAAGTCAAAGATTCCCCTTTGCAAAAGCCAGAATAAGCTAGAAACATTAGAAGAGAAGATGTTTCATCTTCTCCTTTTAATTATTTGTTAAGATCTGGCTTGTTCCAGGCAAAATTAAGGGGGAACCCTGGCACCAGCTTCAGGAAAGAGGTGATAAACTTTCCCTAAGCTAATAGTCAAGATGATAGTATTAGGTTTGGGCTATGAGTTCCTGGCTGTCAATAAGAGAAGGCAAAGATGAAAAGGAAGGAAGAATGGGCAGTAAGGAATAGCCCATCACCCCTACAGCACATCTCATTTACTTTCCAGACTCCCCAAGGAGCTAGAAGCATTGATTAGACACCACCACAAATATTTATTGCAGCTTCCTCTTTCTTTGCCTAAAACAGGCTTTACGCTCACTCAGGACCAGGGGAAATGAAGGCACAGTAACATTAAATTATGTAAGTGCTCAGAGTGAGAGAAAAAAAATAGTCTTGCCTTCCTGATTCCCTGGAAAATCAAGCCTGATTGGGGAGTTTTCTGGAAGAGGTTTCTCAGTCATTTCATCAATAAGTCTCAGCATCCTGTGTTCACTCTCAGTCTGTTTTATATCATGGTTGCTATTGTTTTGTTTTGTTTTGTTTTCTGAATGCAGCTTTACCTTTTAGGATGGCCTAAGGCAGAGCAGGAACAATTGTAAGGAGTGTGTCTTTACTTTTAAAGCAGCCCCTCCTCTCCCACCGCCTACCCAGGGAGACCTGGCCCTCCAAGGGAGTGTGTCTTCTGGGGTGCTCCATGCCTTAGATCTGTCTACCACCACGGAAATTGGTCCTGGCCTTCTACCTTACAACTCTGCTAAGTAACTATGTAATTGTTTTAGATCTTCGCTATCCTTAAACCCCCAGCTCATTTGACTAAACAGATTGGAGCCACCTAAATACCTCTGTTTTGACCCTCAATTCCTCCCTCCCTTCCTTCCTTCCAACTTTCCTTCCTCCCTTTCTTCCATCCTTCCATTCTTCCATCTTTCTTTCCCTACTGTCTCTGAGAAGACCCATTCATTTTTCTGGTCCAGGATAATAGTCATTCTCTAGACTCTTCCATCTTCTCTGGGTAGATGGTCTACAAACGGTCTCCCTTAGCTATTGAAATTCCCTCCTCTTCTGGATTCTTCTCTGCAGGCAGTAATCGACAACTCTTTCCAGGTTGAGCATAGTACACAGCACATTGTATATGCTTGATTAAGAGCATATACAATGCATATATGGCAGATTGAAAAATATATATGTGGCCCTTTCCTCAAGCAGGGTGGCCAAGTTTCACAATCTCAGTAGCACCACTGTGTTTTATTCCGTGTGAATGGCATCCCTTTGAGGTACATTGGAATGGTACTGCCCTCAAATATCTTTTCTATAGCAATCATCACGGGATTCACATAAGCTTTTTAAAAAATATGGCCCTATAAAGAATGAGTGTCTTCTGAAAACCAGTTTAAAAAAGCAAGTCCATTTCCATCTAAGAAGTTTTTGAAGCAGGAATTAGGCACACCCTGAAAGTTTTAATTCCAGATTGAGGGAGAGAGGAAAATAAAATCCAAGTACAGATAACTTATCTTTACTAGAGCTCTAAGACTTTTAAATCTATAGTAGAACACGTTTGGAGTAATAGCAAAATATTTATAAAACGTCTGTGTTGGTATATTGGTTTTAAAAGAAAAAATTCCAAAACCAAATGATCCAGACACTAATCCAACAGGTTTGATTTGGGAGTTCTTTGCCAATACTGGACTTCGTGCACAGATAAATCAAATAAACTCACTGAACAAATCTTTAGAATTGCCGTTTTCAGAGCTTCAGGAATCACGAAGGAATCTAGGTGTGTAAACACACAGGATCTTAGCCTAAGCCCCTTGCCAAAACATATAAATACGTCTAGACACTCCTTCTACATGTACAAGAACCCAACATAAATCTAACTTTACAAAATGCCTTCTTTAGATACATTCTCCTAAACATGTTCCACAGACTGAGTAATTCCATTTGATGAACAAGACTACACTGAAATTTTAATCAAATGAAAGTCTAATGTAAAAAAAAGAAAGTAGTAGGGATTTAAGGTTGCACACCTACACTTCTATAGAAAAAAATGATTTTCTTATTCTTGAGCAGTATAGTTACTCTGAGCTAAAGGCAGGTCTTGTTTAAGCAGAGAACTGAATCTTCTTGCCAATTGTTTGCCAACCTAGTGAGTTGTACCAAACACACCAGTGAAAGCCAAATGTGTTGTCTTTCACTGAATTGGATCTAAGTGATTGCCACTTCATTTAATCCAGTCTTGAAAGAAACTGTGGAGCTGCTCACACGTCTAAATCAGTGGAGCCCATTCTACTAAGTGAAGTATCACAAGAATGGAAAAACAAGCACCACATGTACTCACCATCAAATTGGTATTAACTGATCAACACTTAAGTGCACATATAGTAGTAACATTCATCAGGTGTCAGGCAGAGGGCGGAGGAGAGGATGGGTATATTCACACCTAATGGGTGTGGTGTGCACCATCTGGGGGGGAAGGACATGCTTGAAGCTATGACTTGGGTGGGGCAAAGGAAATATATGTAACCTAAACATTTGTACCCCCATAATATGCTGAAATTTTAAAAAATAATAAAAATCGATCAGTGACAACTTAAGGAGGACCAGCCTCTCTCTCCCTTGCTGAAAATTTAATGACTTACTATTGCCTCTGTGTTAAAGTTCAAAATCATTTGTCTGAAAAAAATTGGTGATTTAAGTGAATTTGTGCACACGCACACACACATACACACACACTGCACTCCATCTCTGTTCCTTTGTTCTCTTTGCTTGCAATAGCTTTCCTTTCCTCATTCACCTGGCTAATTTCTATCTTTCAATTGAGACTCAGCCTGGATGGCACCTCTTTGGAGATATCTTCGCCGACCCTCCAAGTCTGGCTTAGTTATCCATTCTTTGTGTTCTTGCAGGGCTCTGCCCCCTTATAACCTAAAATCAAGTTTCTTAATTAGTTCTATTTCTTCCCAATAAGCTATAAATTCTTTGAGCACAAAAACCTCAAATCTGGCTAAGTAAGAAAATTTGTTGACTAAACAAACACCGGCTGTTAACTTATCCTTCTCCTGACCATATTTATATGTTATTTTACTATTGTCTACTTGAATAGGTTAAAAGAACAAATAATTGAATGATACTAAAGAAATGAGGATTTTCATATAAACTATATTATAGATAGCCATTCTGCTTATATTTCAATTCATATGATTCTCAATTTCCTTTAGGTTTGTGCCTTAAGGATTTTAAAGAACTGGAAAAATCTACTAAATCAACGTAATTCAGTGCAAACTATATTCAGGTTATAACCTGAATTTAGAAAGGGGTGTTGCTAATGTGGTAAGTTTTGATGAGAGTTCTCAGGTTTTGATCAAAGTAATGGACATATACAGGATAGATGGGATATAGACAGATAGAAGAAAATAAAAACAAAAACTGGCATGACTTCCTTGTGTAGAAACCTGCCAGCAGTAAAGAGGGACTTGGTGAGAAGTCTACTCTGCTAAGAACCAACTCCGGGCAAGTCCTTACCCTCTGGCCTGGTGAACCATCACGTCCTGGTGAACCAACGCCTCCTGGGATACCCTACATAGAACAAGGACAAAAAAGAGCCAACTTCACAGGAATGAGTCACCCTCTCACCCAGCTTCCCTGAAATAGATCAAGCCCTCCAAACAAACCTAATAGCATTACGATGAACCCTTTGCAACAGCTTAGTATTCAGACATTGAAGTTACTCATGGCCAAGGAATGTCCCCCATGAGAGCTCCCCCTGGGGAGCATCAGTGTGGCTCTCAGAGGCGTTTAAGGTAAATGAATATAGTTAAACAGTCTTTAATATGGAAAACACTTATTGGCAAGATCACAGTTGACGTTAAAAGCTACAGCCTTTTCCCCATTGGCAAATCTCTACATCTGAGAGCAATAGATGAAAAAAATAAAAATAATACCTGTGGACCAGGGAGGCCAGTATCTCCTTTCTCTCCTTTGTCACCTGGCATTCCCTGAATATCCAAAAGTACAGAGTTAAGTTCATGTAGTTAAACTCTTAGCCTTTTCTTTTCCCTCTGACTGTTTGAACGTTTTCAACATTAAATTGCTTTCACGTTAACATCCAAACAGAGCATATTTCACTTCTCACATATGCTATGCCATTTATGTAAACATTCCTATAGAGCTAAATGTTTATATACAGAATAGTTTCAACATGGAATATACAATCTGATATGGCTAAGCCGATACTGTAAATATATGGAAGGGAAGAGTTGAACATTTCAATATTATTTATAGTTCAGATTTTTAAAATCTCATATCTATATAGACTTGTTTTGTTTTGGCTGGAAAAATATAAAAATGGAATATAAGAATGGAAAAGAAAACACAGAACATGGCCGGTAGTAAGACCTCAACAAATGTTTAGCATTAATAGTAGTAATTACACAAATGGACATGTTAATACTTTCTAAAATATGAAAATAACATTGCAGGGCAAAACTTCTCAGCTAGGGAGACACAATCACATGTGCAAAGAGATTGCCAAAACGTGCTTGAAAGGATCTGTTTGCTTCAAATATTAATTAGAAAGATTGGTTTTATTCTTAAATCTAGATCCCTATAATAAGATTAATGAAGATCAATGAATGGAATTAAATTTGTTCTTAATGGTACAAAATAGCTTTTCAAAGAAATACAGCTATATAAAGTACAACATCAGAAACCTAAAACTCTCACTCAATGGACTGCACTTTGATGTCAGTTGAGATAAGGATCATGAATAAATGGCTTTCATTAATCTACATCAACAATTACTACAAATAAATAATGAATAACTTAAATTTGTAGAACATTTGTTACTTTCTAGATGCTATCACATCCATTAAGGATTTAGTCAAACAAGAAAAAGGGTTACACATGTTAAGCCCTGTTTTTCTTTGATAGACACACTGCTTGTGAATGTACCTACTTCCTGAGCACGTACCTGTTTGTTAAAAGATCTTCGCCATTGAGCAAAAAATTGGCTAAGGGCACAGCTAATGAATGGACTCTCAATCATTACAAAGGGACTGAGGCTCATTATTAAAGCACAGCAGACAAAAGATCATTCTTTGTAACCTCATGGAAAATTCATGATAAAACCCATCTGAATGTCTGCATACAACTTACAGGCATTCCTTGAATGGACAGACCACTTGGTCCTTGAGGTCCAGGGGGCCCCTGAGGTCCTGGAGGGCCTGTTTCACCCCTAGGGCCATCTGGTCCCTGGAAGGCAAGAGAGAAAAGTTACCCTAGAATTAGTTAGACCCCCTGATATCTAGAAGATATTTCTACTTATGGAACTCATAATTTATTTCCTTATATAACTTTTCCTAGGATGTGAAATAGTCATTGGATAACAAGACATCATCCCCCAATGGTTCACCTCCCAGGCAACACGTCATCAGGAAAACATAAGAGTAAACACACAGGGATTGCTGCAACATTTTTTTTGCATCCATAAATAAGAATGCTGTGCCAAATATGTGAGTAACTAGATCCCCCACATTCAGTAACAACTTCAAAAGGCATAACTGCTTTAAGACCACCCTCCTAGTCTGCGGAGGTTCACAATGTCTGGGTGAACTACATTCTCTCCATCTTCACTATTGTCAACTATCTACCTCAGGGGCGTTCCTCTCATTTATTGAGGACTTTGCACTTAGCCTCTATTTTCTTCCTCACCTTGATTTTGTCATCACACTATGCCTCTTCAATGTCCACCGAATGACCCTAGGCCTAATATTACTTGATTTCCTTTCTTTTCAGGATCTGACAGCAATTTCACTGCAGTGAACCTTGCCTCTATAGTTTGGAACTTCTGGTTCAGCTAAAACTACACCACATCTGTAATCTTGGACTCAGAAAATCTACTTATCTTCAACCTCTTCTTTCCCATCTCATTCTGCAACTCCAACTAAAGCTGTTCTTTAATTAAATTAAGACCTCTGCTACCTGGGTGTTGTCTTAAATGTGAGATTGGTGAATCTATGATTTGGGTCAAAGAAGAAAGAGCATAATGGGGTAAAGTGTGGGTAAACAGTGAGTGAAGACTGAGACCTGTTAAGAGTTAGGTGCATGGGAATAACCACATCGAAATGTCCAGCAGTCTGGTAGTCAGGCCAAGGTCTGAGCTGGGATGGATTTTGGAATAGTTGATGACATGTTTATGGGTGAGGTTATTAGGGAGAATGTGTTGATGGAGTGAAAGAGGAAATAGAGTGAGATGAAAATCAAGTAGAAGGGAGAGGAAGAGAAGCCTGGGACAGAATCTGAAATTAAAAAGCCTAAGAATTAGGAGAATGCAACTGGGTGGTGTAGAGATGTAGAAAAGGCCACAGGAGGAGAAAATTTCAAATACAGAAGTGTCTAATTATGTCAAATTTTGTAAAGATCTCAAATAAGAATTAAACCAAAGCTCATGGAACTGGTAATAGCAAGTAATTCGTGACTTTAATGAGAGAAACTTCATAGGATTTCTAGGGGAACAGAAATCACATGTGGTTGAGAATAATCTGGGAGTCGAGGATGTGGGAGCCCTGAATGACAACTATTCTTACAAGAAGCATGTGTAAGAGGAAGGGAGAGAGAGCTAGAGTTTTAAAAATATAAAAGGAGGAGATGAGGCAATTTATAAATATTACTAAGTATTTATAATAGTTTAATAATATATCATTTTAATAGATAATTGTTTAATAATATAGTATTGAGGAATTGAAACTAGAGTAGAAGGGCAGAAAGTAGGTGATCCCATTTGATTCTGTAATATATGAGACAAAGATCACTAAGAGAGACCAGCAGTAAGATTGCTTTGTGCTTCCAAATTCTTATTATTTGTGGGGCAACAAAATAAAAAATGTTTAATAATACATATCAGGGCTTTCCATATCAAAAGTATTAAACTATACTTTTACAGTTCCTACACTGTCCACACTGGTGGACCTGTGAGCATCCTTTGTTAAATAAGACATTTTTTCCAAAAACTACTACATACTTGTATCTGTGATTCTCAAAATCATTACACAGAAATCACCGTATCAGTAGCAGTCTTGCGGGAATGGATAATTGGAGGAAATGGGTGAATCATGGGATTACTAAACATCTATGAACTAATTTATCATCATGATTAGAACCACCATCCATTAAGGATTTAGTTAAATGAAAATAAAAGGGCTCTAGCTGTTAAGCCCTGTTTTTCTTTGATGGACACACTGTTACGAGAATGTCAGAAAACAATGGAATCGTGCAGATAGAAGTGTTGGGACAGGGAGCCAGAATGTACAGGAGCTCCAGGGCCCTGCCCTTGGATAAAACTGAGGAAGCCCCAGGACATCCTTATTTGAGAAGAGGCCTGCAACCACTGGCCTTTCTTAAAGCACCATAAGAGATGGACCCAAGTAAGATACATCAAGTCTATCTCAGAAAACAAAATAAAAAAACAAAAAAGGAGACATGTTATGGTCTGAGTTTTGAATTGGCTAGTACCTGATTAATTATCTTTAGCCCTCTTTCATTTACTTCTTTTTTATCCCCATATGTTCCCCTACCTTGTTTCATCTGTTTCCAACTTTTTAGCAAAATGTCTCGTGTATTTTTTTCTCCACGAATAAATGCTATGCAAATTTAATAAGTAAGCCTATTGCAGCAGTAAGTCAAAGAGATCACGTGGAGCAACATGGTGAAAATGAGATGGAAAGTCAAATTACAAAGCATCTTGAAGGCCATGCCAAAGAGGGTGAGTTGTATTCTTAAGGCAATAGCACATGTCTGCAGGTTTTTAATATGATCCACTATAAACTTTAAGAAAATTAATTTGGGGGCAGACGTGAAGAATCAATTGAAAAATCAAGCCATGGGGGATAGGAGACTAATTATAAGATTTGCCAAAAGCCAGATAGAAGATGGTGAGGCCTGAACTCAATTAGTGGCTGGGCTTGTGCCAGTCCTTAGGATGCTTTTGTGCAAAGTAGAAAAATGTATGTTTTGACATGGCTTGGTCCTATTGGCTGGTGACTTTATACAGTGTACAACCTGAGCCACCACACTTGGTGACCATGGGCAGTGAGAATAGAAAATGGACTGCATGTTTGATCACACATAGTGGCAAGGGAGGAAGAAGAGTCCAAAGCCTGAGAAATTATCTGGAAGGGAAAGATGAACAAGAGAGAGAACTACTTTGGAGACTAAAGCACTCAGAACATTGACACTCTTATTTCTGACCCAAAAACCTTTCTTTTCACCGAGTTAGTAAATATTCTTTTTGAATAAAAAGCATAGTCTTTAAAAATAAGGGAAATGGGTTAGACATAACTTTCATAAAAATATAAGGAGCTTTAAATGGGAAGGGTAAATTAAGTCATACTTAACTCCAAAATGACGGCTAGTTTGAGAGGGAGAGCGTGCGTGCAAGCGCGTATGTTACCTTTGGGCCCGGTTCACCTTGTTGGCCTTTTGGTCCTCGGAGTCCTGGACCACCCTGGCAAATAGATGTTAAGTATTAGCTCAAAGACAAGTCTAAAAATAGTATATTTCATTCATTTTTCTTAGTAATATGAATTATGTTATTATTATTTTATATCAAGGCCAACACATGTAATGTAATGGTAACATTCAACATAATCTTTAACTGGAAATTTGCTGCCCAACCCCAGCCCTTTCTATGGACAACTTTCTATGCCAAATCCTTTTAAATCTTGAAAAACTTGTAGAATTTATTTATTTAGTGATTATAGAAGACTACTGTTACTAATGTATGCAAAGAATAAAATACACTGTTAATCTAAAATTAGGTATGGTTATGCCATAATTTTGAGATGACTCAATTAAAGTGTAAAAAACACACAAAAGTAGCAACGATTTAATATTCTCTATTTACACAGAAAAAAAGTCAATTAGTTTAGTGTTTCTGAAACTTCTGTCATCTGCATTTCCTCTCAAGATTTTTGCCATATTAATGCACTATCTACACTATTATTTAATAGCAGTTTTCTTTATATAGATACCTATTTACATACAGTATAAATATGTGTATGTATTCTTTGTATATGTTTATATGTGTCTAAATGTATATATCTATACTCTCTGAATATTTCAATGGACTCACTATTTCACTTCAATTTATTTTAAAAGCAAATATAGCATTACAGTAAATGGAAAAATGTATCACTTGCTAAAACTATAAGGTAACATTAAAAATAAATATACTATAAGTGATTTTATTAAATTTAGCTGGATTTTGTTCCTGTTGAAGTCTGTGAACCAAGCATTTGCTCTTTGACAAAAAGGGAGATGGACAAGTACCAGCAGGGCCATGTGGGCACCAGACAGAATTTCCCTTTCACCTAAGCAGAAGGATTGAAAGATCACTGAAAACAGAATAACTTTCTGTCTGTGTGATTCCAATTTATTTCATGCTATGTCCAGGATTACTGAAAATGATTTTGTATACCATCCACAGAACACTTATGTCACTTGGGAAAATACTGGATCTAGTGATCTTAAGAGTTTCTCCCAGCCTATTTTTTAAAAAATCATTTAAATGTACTCCCTCCTCACTATCAGTTGGTTGCTCATTTTCCAGATTTTAAAAATACAATTATAAAATTTCATTTTATGTAATGTGCACATGTGTTTACAGAAAATACTGTCTATAATATTTGGTATTATTTGATGTGTACAGTTATGCGATATCACATTTTTACACAGTTCTGAGTTTTTTAACTTAATAAGCCTTAGAGATTTTTTAATTTTATTACATACAGATCTAACTCATTTTTCTTAACATTTGCGTAGTTGTCTTAACCTTAGATATAAATCAGTTTGTTTAATCATTCTTCTATTATTGGATAATTTGGTGGTTTTTTCCTCACGAGCTTTTGCTATATAAATAATGCTTTAATTAACATCTTTACATATCCTTTAAGTAAAAATGTTACAATTTCTCAGAAGATACCAAGAAGTAGAATTATAAGTGAAATTTGACAAATATGCAGATATATTATCAAATTCCATTCCAAAATAGCTGTGCCAGTTTATATATCCATCAACAGTTTGAGAATACCTGTTTCCCTAAATTTTAATCAACACTGAATATAGTCAAACTACATTCTTACCAACCTCACTGGTAAAACATAATATCTTACTATTGTTTTAACTTTCATTTCCCTGAAAACTATTATAATTGTACATCTTTTCATAACTTTTGTTTATCTGCATTTTATCCTCACTATGACTACCTATTAATACACTTTACCCAGTTTTCCATTGGGTTACATGTCTTTTTTTCTTTTTTTTTTTGAGACAGAGTCTCACTGTCTTGCCTGGGCTAGAGTGCCGTGGCGTCATCTTAGCTCACAGCAACCTCAAACTCCTGGGCTCAAGCGATCCTCCTGCCTCAGCCTCCCAAGTAGCTGGGACTACAGGCATACGCCACCATGCCCGGCTAGTTTTTTGTATATATTTTTAGTTGTCCAATTAATTTCTTTCTATTTTTAGTAGAGACGGGGTCTTGCTCTTGCTCAGGCTGGTTTCGAACTCCTGAGCTCAAACAATCCGCCCGCCTCGGCCTCCCAGAGAGCTAGGATTACAGGCGTGAGCCACTGCGCCCGGCCCGTCTTTTTTTCTTTAATGTGTAGCAATTCTTCATATATAGTCATGCATCACTCAACAATGGAGATGCAGTCTGAGAAATGTATTGTTACGCAGTTTTGTCACTGTGCAAACATCACAGAGTGTACTTACACAAACTTAGATGTTATATATATATGTATTTTTTTATTTATACATATTTCTTTAATATGGAAAACCAAACATCCCAGCACCATTACTGAATATCAATCATTTCCCCTACATGATCTGCAATGCCAATATCAAGTGTCATATATCAGATTTCTATATATGCTCCATTATAATCTTATGGAACAACCATTGTATACATGGTCCATTGTTGACTGAAACATTGTTATGCAGTGCATGACTGTATTTGAATATTATACCTTTAACTGTTATATATAATAAATACATATATATGTCATATATGTGGCAAATATTTTTTTCCAATGTGTCAGACATTGATGGCTGGCTACATAAGAGCCTTTTTGACCCCTTTCTCTCTTTTATGCCTGATACTATAAAGGCCAAGAAAAGACAGATATTTGCTTTCCCAGATTTTCTTTGCAACCAGGAATGGTCATGTTAACCAGTTTTGGCCAATTGGATCAAGAAGCAACAAGCCTAAAGAAAAAGCAATGTGGGCAGCTGGAGCAAGCTCAGGTCCTTGATGAAGATCTCAAGAAGCCTCAATTGGTCTTCAGACCATCTACCTCTAAAGCTTTTGTTGAGCAAACAATAAATGCCATTGTTCTAATAACTTACTCCACCATGTTAGCCAAATTTTCTGTTCCTTGCAGCCTAATGCATCCCAGTTAACATACTCAGTCTGTCACAACTCTTTAATTTTATTTGTGTGTCTTAAATGGTTGGTTTCCAACTGAAGATTTTATGCAAATATGACTGTTTATCTCACAGATATATATGCTAGAAGCATCAAGTCTAAAAGTCAGGGACCATTTTACACTTCTAACTTACTTTCCACCTTATCCCTGACCCTCATCACTGAGTATATAACAAGAATTCAGCAAATATTTGAGAATGAAAACATCCATCTTTTTAATAAGAAAGGGTTAATCTAGGCAAAGAGAATACGGTTCTTCCACCCATGGCTTCCTGCAGATCTTTACAGTTTTTATTGGCACATCACACTACTATGTAAATTCTTGAATGAGAAAATAATCAAAGCTATGTTCAAACACCAGACAGGATTTATTACATATTGCTTGGGATACTATTTTTAATTAGTTTATTATACTATATTTAGAATATAAAATTTCAATATCTGAAAGTTTTGAAATATTTGAAAATTTGAATTGCTTTTTTTCTCATTTTACATCTTTGTTTCCCTCAGAGCTCAGCCCTTCTGTTTCACTTCTCTGCTGCTTTTTCTCATTAGAAAGTTTGATGCTTAGATCATAAATAAATATTGTATGACTTGTTCTAGCAGTATTGCAGATGAAAAAACTTGAAAACCCTCCAGCTATGAATGTTTATTTTTGCAGGCTAAAATAAAATAAACATTATTGTAATTAAGAACTGAATCCTTAAGTACCAAGGATAAAGAAGAAATTAAAAAAAAAAAAAACAAAACATTGTATACTCATGCACTGAGACTGCCCTCAGGGAGGATGGGAAAGATGGTTGAGGCTTGCTGCAAAGCTTGTATTTTAGAGCCCACACAAAGCATTGTAACATGAATTTGGGCCTATGATAAGTGATGAAAGGGTTGAATATGAAGCATTCTTTAAAACTGAAGAACTTGAATGGCTACACTCTAAATGAGCTCACTATTAGGTGGATGTTCATCCACTAGGTGGATGAACAAAATGTTCTTTAGGTATGGGTACAGTAGATAATTTCTCCCCTGAGCAATACTACCTAGGAACTGATTCTCATATAATCTGGGGACCAGAATTTTCACTACCCATGAGGATCAAAACAAAATTCCAGTCAAATCTTTAAAGTGGTTTTTAGTTGATTGTACACCCAAGAGCTTAGCAGAGCAGACATAGACATTCTCTGAAGGAATAAAGTTCAAACACAAGATCAAAATATTCCCAAAGAAAAAGTTTCAAATAATGTAAACTAATACACACTCACACACACACACACACACACACACACACACACACACACACTAAAAAAATGTGGAGACAAGTTACCATGAATAAAATCAGCAGAAAAACAAATGGTAGAATCAGAACCACATACATTGCAAATTTTGGAAATATCAAATAAAAATATAAGCTATATTTAACATATTTAGAGAAAAATTGTTTTGAAAGTATGACAAAGAAAAGATGATACAAATTACCAGGAAGATTTAAAAAGGTTAACTATTAATAGATCAGCTATAAAGTATAGTTTTCAAACTAGTGGAGGGGAACAGAAAAGAATGAAAATAAAAGCAAAAAGTGAAAACAAAAGTAAATAAATAAAATTTCAACAAAGCATGATATACACACGTGGGCACACACACACACAGACATATACACATACAGAACAAATAAAAAAGCAAAAACTAAGGAATTAAGAAAAAACTAGAAAGCAAAACTTAAGGCTGTGGATGTAAATCCAAATAGGTCAATTATCATAAACAACAGAATGGACTAACCTACAAAAAGAAAAACTGTAAAAACAGATTAAGAGCAAAATCCAGGCCTATGCTATTTAAAGAGAAACTTCTAAAATACAGACATGGAAATGTTGCAAATAATTGGATGAAAAATATATATATATACCAGAAAAGGAATCCAAAATACAAATACTGAAACTATATTAATATTAGACAAATCAGACTTGAGGAAAAAAGTATTACTGAAGTTAAATGGTTCGGTCCACAATGATGCTCATGGCAAGTCAATAAGAAGATTACTGCTCAAAATTTTTGGACATTTTAACATAGTCTTAGGATATATAATGCAGAATTATGAAGAGACTTTGACAAATTGACAAACGGAGTGGAAGATTTTAAACTCTGTCTCTCAGTAATATATACTATTATACATAATAGCATCACCACCCTAAATTGTAGTTTTTATAATCTTTTCTAGGTTTGAAATGTTTCATAATTAAACATGAATTTATTTAAAATGTTGCAAAAATGTGTATATTTTTAATTTGGCAAAGAAAACAAGGGAAATAAAACAGTCTGTGATTAACACAGGTCAAGTCAGCTCTACCTCCAAAACCTATTCAAGTAGACCTTTGTGAGCATGCTCAGAACCCAGTCCCTAATTATTGCCTTCTGCTGGGTTTGAAGGCTTATTCCTGAAAATACATGCAGACTTTCTCTGAGGCCATCAGTGACATATACATATATGTGTGGTGAACAAACTTTGGCCATAGGTCAGTGAACCTCTAATATTCTGAAAGAAAAGCATCTAGTCCTTTTCATGTCTTAGTGCACCTAATCATTCTTGATGCCTACGCTGCTATGTCAGAGATTCTGCATTTTTAACAAGTATTCCCGGTGATTTTGATATCAGCAACACTTTGATAAACCACAGGATAGCATATAATATTGCTTTTTATTATTCTGGAGCCTGAAGGAGAATATGGAACACAGTTAAAAATAAATCTGTTTTCAATTCCCAGATTAAACTAAACACATCACTTTACATTGAATTAAAGTTTTATAATGCACATAGTACTTAAAGCATTAAGTACTATCTTAAAGCATTCAATATTATCTCGTGTATTCCTCACAATACCAGTAAAAGAGGTGGGTACTATTTTATACATGAGGAAATGGAAGTTCACAGTGGTTCAATGACTCACCTAGTCTTAATATTTAAATTTAATGCTTCTACTATTCATTGCTCCACACCTGCTTCTTTGGGACAAAGAGTCTTTTGTCCCCCGCCCAAAAAAAAACAAAAAACAAAACTGAGTTCTACATCCAGAGTTTAAAACAATGTTCTCTGGGCCAGAGATAAAGGAGAAACTTCTGGAATATATTTTAGATACATTCAGCAGAGTCGCTGCCTTTTTGTTCAGCTCACGAAATATGGTGCACAAATGGAGGAAAGTTATGTTGGTAAAGCCAACGTGGAGTGAGCTCCCACACTGCAAGCTAGCTGTCGGTGTGGGTTATCCACGGCGCACACGCTGACAGTGCCAGGCTGCCTCTGCCAATCAACGTGCAAGCACAAGTCAGGCACGAGAATACTCCTCCTGCAAGGTCTGGGTTTCTTTATTTGCTCCTGCATCTTTTCCTTTGTCTTTCTTTCTTGTTACATTTGCCATTTCTGACCACAGAACAGCTGTAACATCCTTATCTTAAAGACACACTGATAACGCCAGGTTAGCAGGTTAGAAATAAAATGAGCATTTAAATGTACCACAAAAAAAAAAAAAATTTATCATGGTAAAATCAAAGATAGTGTAATTATTTACACATATTCATATTTCACAAAAATGTTTTTCTCTCTTCCTCTTTCTCTTTCCTTCCTTCCTTCTTTCTCTCCCTCCCTCCTTCCTTTCTTCCTTTTTTTCTTTTTTTTTCCCTGTAGGAAGATCTACAGGAAGCTTTCTGTAGTGAAAAACCGCATACTCAGGTGGAATACTTTCCCTGGTGAATTAAAAATCTTCCCTTCACATATACATTTTGACACAGAATGAGCAAAAGAACAGTATGAAAATCTTATAGTTACAAGTAGAGGGGCCAATTTGAAACATTCACACAGAAAATAAACCACAGCAGATTAAAGGGCAGATGTTGAATACATGCCAGGATGAGAGAGAATATGGCACAGTGGCGACGAGTATCATCTCTAGGAGTCACGGAAACTTGGATTTGAAGCCCAGCTCCTCCAAGCTGTGCTCTTTAGCCAAGTTACTTAATGTCTCTGTGCCTCAGTTTACTCATAGGATTAAGTGAGTAACAGCAATTCAGTACAGTAGACAGCACATATTAGACACATAAGTGATAGTTACTAACATTATTAAGGAACATTTAAGGCCAAACTAGGCAAGACTTACTGGTGGGCCTGCTGGTCCTAGAGCCACTTCATTGGTTTCAGAACAGGAGCAGGAATGTGGAAGGTCTGGGCAGGACTCATCATCCCTCTGAAAAGAAAAATAAAAATAGCACAACCGTAAACAAGACAGTTCACACAAATGCCTTATTGACTCAAAGAAAATACTTTGATTTAAGACATTTTTAGATTTTTAAGTGTTTATTAGTATAGAAAGGCAGAGTGTATTCGCTCCTAATTACAAAATCTTTTTTTGTAACAGAAAATGGATGAGTGCCTAGTGAGTCATTGATGATCACTATTATTAAAAGATGTTGCTAAAATTAGTTTGGAAATCCAGATGAAGAAACAAAGTCAGAAGTGGGTGCAAAAAAATCCTTGTCACTATTTAATTCAGTTGGAGTAACAGTGCTCTGTGAACAAAAGGTCCTAGAAATGTTCTTTATACTACAATATTTTTTCTGTTTTGAAGGATCAAAGAAAACTTGTTGGAATGTTCTATCAAAACAACTGCATCTATACTAATACAAAACCAAAAACAAGAAAAAAGAGCCCCCAAAACAAAACAAAAAAAAAACAAAATAAAAGCAGTGTTTAAATACATCAGCAACTCCCTGTGACAATTTCAACAAATGGTCACATTCTTTGGTTGAAAATAAGAAAAACATCATGATGTTGATCTAAGGCTTTGGAATGGGAGAACATTTTTCTTCTTTCTGGGCGAATTTTATTGTCACGTGACATTACAAGCTAGATTATTAATGGAAGGCTGAATGTATCTGAATGAGTTACTGGAATGTAGAGAAAGACAGAACACCTGCTAACAGCTATTGAATAATTCGTAAATATCCCATGTGCAGCAGCAGCCAAAATGAACTCAGCGCTGGGATAAGAAATTACAGAACTTCAGAGAGTCCATCAATCCCTTTGGATAGAGAGAAAATGAACCTCATTATTTAAGACTTTAGGGGAAAGTAAAGTTAGAGCCAAATAGAACACAGATGATAGTAAACTCACTAAATTTAAAGTAATCCGAGTCTCTGAAATGTTCACAACACAAACCCCCCAAAATATTGAGCAAATGGCCTGTGTATACTGTATATACTTTTCTCTAAGTGTTGGACAATAGTCAAAGATTTCAGTTCACTTGATCTTAGCCAGAAGCCTGAGAAGCAATCAGAGATTTCAGTTCAAACTGCCTGCTAACACATCTGGCCTGACATCTGGCCAGACAGAAATACAAACTTAAGTATTCTAAAAGACCTCAAAATATGAATGACAATGGGCCACCTGTGACCAGAGACTTAGTGATGGTTTTGCTATTGCTGCTGGCTCTGTCTCTACTAGTGTTTTCCCACTATGGAATTTATGCCACTTCAGTGAGAGAAGTGAAAGGAAAAGCAATGAGAAGGGCTCCAGTCCTTCCTAGGGAAAGTGGTGATCACATCTTTGCTTGATACAACAAAGGATTCTGAGTGTTTCTCCTTCCAATTTCTAATCTACCTGCACTTAAGCATAACATCAAGGTGTCTCTTATTTCATTTATCACCAGAGTTTACTAGAAACTTATTTTGATAAGGAAAGAGTAAATTAATTCCTTCTCAAACACAGGCTGCCGTGAATTTAATGCCTGCAATAGATGTTGTGATCTGGTATAAAGTCTTGTAAAGTCAAATCTCGTAGACTCCATGGAGGCTTCCCCACACTCATTCTCCAGGTTTAATTATTAAGACATGGCTACTGTCCAACCATGACAGGGGTCACCCATGCCAGCCTACTTGCCCTAAGAATCCTAAGCTATGAATCTATTTTTCTGTTTTTATATATACAGGTGTACCCTCAGGAATCACATTTGGTATAAATGACAAAATCATGCTAAGCTTTCTAGGAGCATCATATACAGTTTATAGAGATTATGACTACAGCTCCAAAATTGTATATCAAACTGCCCTGGGGTGCTATATTGAACTCACGGGAATCCTGTGAATGTTTTAGAAATTTAAGAAAAACACAGCAATATCTGTCACCCATTGGACTTCATGTGAACAGCTAGCTCTAGTTAGTTCATAGTTTCAACATTAGATTTTGAAATACTATTTTTTTGATGATGTCCTATATTTGAAAATATAGTTGCTGTGATGAAAGGCAAGTACCATGGAAAAAAACAACGTGGAAGAAGAAGTGAGGATGGTGATGCCCAAACTGATTCCAAGACACGAGAAACGCTGCAGGTCCCAGTAGGCACACACATCCCATTAGTAAGGAATTGTGGGAATTTGAGAGTAAAATAAAAGCATCATTTTTTTTCTTTCAAATTTAGGTGTTTTTTTTTTTAATATGGCTACTGAGTTGTTAGGACGTGGATATTTAGTAAGATATTTTGACCTATTTATTTCATAAATGGAACTGTAAGGTATTTCTTTTGTCCTAGGGATGCCATAAAAAAACGTCGAGACAACAGGGACTTTGTGAACCACAAAATTTGGGAACATTCTGGACTGTGTGCACATGGCACCCCCTGAACTGTGCAATTCACACCATATGTGATCGTATGTTACACATATGAAATCTTGTCGATTTCAGCCGCTCCTCCTTCTTAACCTCTTCCTAATTTTCATTATCATCGCAATGAATTTTCTATGATATGAGTGTGAAAGAATAGCATCTCATTTTCAGAGAAAATTAAATACAATTTTTAAAAATTTCAATAGAGATGGAAGAATTCTTACCAGGCCTGGAAGTTCACAGCATTTGTCTTTATTGGCCCATGATGTGGAGCAAACAATATCAAACATCTGTAACTGGAACTACAATTTAAAAAGAAAATTGTCATTTAATAAAAGATACATAAATTATCCGTATAACTATAATGATTTCATGCTACATATTACATAATAGAACACCAACAAATTTATAACACATTACAGTAAGTAAATCAGAAGGTAACTCCAACAATAACAAATTAATTTTCTTCCTCAAGCATATAGTGATCTAAGATTTTGTCTATAATTACTCCTTCAACCATGCAAACTCCCTTCTTATCACAACCTCCCCTTCCCATCTCTACCAAAAGAGTAAGCTCAGCTCCTCTGTTAAGGCTTTCCTTGCAAAACTCACCTCAGGTACTCCCAAACGCCTCTGTAATCGCACAACACTCCCTGTGTCTCTTTCACAGCACACCTCCCACTCTACAATACAATTATTTGTATTATCTCCTCCTTAGACTCTTCAGAAGACAGGGAAATGCTCATCTGTGTGTCACCTATCATAATATGTGGCGTATAACAAGCATTGAGGAAGGCTTATTGAATTAATTCTTATTTCATTCCTTTATGCATACACTCAGCAAATTTTTCTTCCATGCATAACATAAGCCACATACTATGTGCACTTTTAGGATACAAAAATTTCAAAAATCATAGTCTTGCCCCAGAAAAACTTACACGGAGTAAGGAGACAGGCACATAAATATGGACACAACATGGTAAGTGTTACTACAGATTTACATTTGGTATTGTGAGAATGTGAGCTAAATGTATTTCTGTTTAAGCCATTGATCATGTCATAAATATTTAGACAATCTTGCTCCTTACGCAGTCTTGTTCCATTCACGGATGTTGGTGATAACTCAATGTACATGTT
>NW_012148030.1:1192101-1194227 GCF_000956105.1 Propithecus coquereli
AGGCTAGCCTAACATTACAATACCATTTTGTCTGGGGACATTTATTAAATGGGTCCCATTATGACAGCATTGGATAGACCCAGCTAAGTCTGCAAATCATTCATCCATTAAGAAATTTTCCATTTCTGAATAGTGCCCTCAGTGCAAAAACATTTTCATGAATGGAAAGACTTACTTAAAACAAAGACCTTTCACTAGCCCCAGTAAGCACCAGGATTTCTTGAAGTTTTTCAAATAAACATTCACCACCTAATCACCTATAAGTCTAATGTTTACATACAAACCTTTGGCTAGACTTCTGCCGTATTGAGTTATTGGAATCTTATGAGCTCAGTTTATTTATTCAAGGGGTTAAATGCCTACTGAGTGCTGAATGAAGCCAATACTATCACTTCAGGAATGTTACGTGGGCCGACTTTTCTTTTGCAAGTTAGATGATGTCAGCAGCTTTTTCTTTGAGTACAAAAAATTTATTCATAATTGTTTTGCATTCATAATAGTTTAGATTCTTCAGCTTTTATTTAGGGACTTCTTTTCTAAGGCACATTTCTGAGGATTGATTTAAAGAGAAAAAAAATCTCTGGCTTTTATTCCAAAAGCAATGACATATATATTTGTATAAATTCTTCAGGAGACAGTACAGAGATGGTAAGTTAAAAGATCTCATGTTTGAGTGCCTTAAAATGCAAGACAATGTGGCTCAGAATAAATCATACTTCAGGCAACTAATGCAAGAAGAAGCCCTTCTTTACTTTTGTAACTTTTTTCTTTGTAACTAACTGAACATTATAAAAGATATATCTTTGCAGGAAAAAAAAGAGGGAGAGACACATAACCTCCTGCTTTCCCTTTTTACAATCTCTTTCAAGGGAATACTTAGCCAATTACAAACGCTCATTTTTCATTATTGGACATTTTTGTCTGGGTGTAGCACAAAAGGCAAGTCATTGGGGTCAAATGTTAACATGAAAATAAGATTAAAATATTTCTCGGCAGTTGAGTCATTTTGATCTGTGAGTGGGAATTAAAATGTACCCCTGGCTCTACTTTCCTCTCAGTACCAGATTTTATTCTCTAATTTTTTTCTAACATAATATAATAAGTTAATAATTTGAAGTCAAGCTGTACCTGAATTTATACAAATATTTAAAGAGCTTTACATTGCACAAAAATACTACAGAAAGAGCACGGAGGACCTACACCATTTTCTGTTTTTAATTTGATGTCTAACTTTTATTGACTCCATCACTCAGCTAAGATTTATTGAGTTTTTACCACTCATCAGCTATTGAACTGAGTGTTTTTACTTGTCTCAATAAATTTATTGAATTTAAGGGAAACTATGAAGGCACTAATTATATTAGGAAATGCAAATTAACAGCTGATGTACTTGGTAGTAATTAAAATGTTTAGGTATAGACATACTTAGTGGGGTAAGGTTTGACCTTGTTTAATTTCAAGGTTGTAATTCAAATAATGGTTGAGTCTTTGAACCTGTCAATGAACAGACAGTGAATATGGTCACTGGTACAGACCAGACTCCCTTCTCTGCCTTTAGTTCTATAATAATCAGAGTCTGACTAAATGGAAGAAAGCACTACAATGGAAGGCAAGTGATCTTACAGAAGTCACACACGGTCTCTCATCTCACTTTCCACACGTTTTTAAAGGGGACCCCTCCTTAACTTCTTCAAGTCTCAGTTTCTGCATCTATAGAGTAGGGACTATGTAAGTATCTCTTTATAGGGTTATTAGAAAATTAAATGAAATAATTTCAGAAAAGTCCACACTGCCTAGCCCATAGTAGGCATACTATAAATATTAACCACTGTTATCATTTTAAGGTTTAAAAGAGATCATTCATGTGAAAATACACTAACTTTTCTGGGTAATTTAACACTTGTTTTTGTAGGATCATCAACTAGTCTACTATTGATTTCTATGTTTAAAAGCTTTAACTCCAAGGGCAACATACGTAACCTAAACATCTGTACCCCCATAATATGCTGAAATAAAAAAAAAAAAAAGCTTTAACTCAATGAATAGAATGATAGATAACTCCATGAAATAACTCATACTTCTCTTTTATTTGAACACCAGAGGGCTAAATAAATGCCAATTGGATA
>NW_012148030.1:1195777-1201305 GCF_000956105.1 Propithecus coquereli
AATAATAATAATAGTACTAAGTGATTTGGGCCCAGAATCTCAGACATCTAGAATTGTTTCTCTTTCTTAAATGAGTCAATTCATTCATCCATCCAAGCATCCATTTCTATATCCATTTATGCATACAAGACATCCTTAGTTTGCTAATTCTATATTCTTATGACTTCTATCATAGGAGTATCTTCCATTAAACAGAAGACAGTACATTTTCTTAATCAGCATGAAATAGCACAAATTAAGACGGGAAACTCCTAAATATTATGTAAATATTCTTAAAAGTCTCTTACCATAACTTAGAACAAGAGAGCCTTCCATAGCTTTTATATTCTCTTTCCAAATATTTAATCCATAGTTCTCCAGAGAAAAGTGTCACTCCATAAATTAATATTACTATATTAGAGACAGAAATGATCTCAGGAGTTTTGCAGGGCTTTGCCCTGAAAGAATATGTGAACATGTTAGTTTGCATATCAAAAGCTTCTCCACCTCAGGAGGGCATCTCAAAGGTCAGTAGCAGCTGCTTTCCAAAGTGATGCTGCAGTCTCAAACCTGTGGTTCTCACCTGCTTTGAAGGACAAAGCAAGGTCTACATGGAACCACAGGGTTCCATGAGCTAATCAAAGAATGTCCGCCAGAGAGACAGACACCTGTGGCTAAAAGCAATTAGCCCAAGGGACAGTTCCTGCTTAAACTCCTGACTACCTGTCTCAATCCACAATAAATAGATAAAGAAATATGGAGCCACTATATCTCTGTTTAACCCTTCTGTTAAGCGATAGTTTTACCTTAGAACTTAGAAGTTTGTCCTTGAAAGATTTTGTAACCATTTGTTCACACAGATAGAGTTAGTTAAGGGATCTATAGAAGCCGTTTGAAATACTTTTAAGCTAAAACGAACAACCTGTTATTATGTAAATCTGTTACCCCTGGCAACCGATCTCTGTACCTATAAATACCCATCAAAAACCACTCATGGCCTCACAATTGACGGGGATATTGTGGGGACCACCGAGCACCCCCGCTTTGCTTTTTATCTTTATAAATCTATAAACCTATACCTTCGTCTCTGTGTATCCTTTTATTTCTATTATTTTCCATTTTCTATTATTTTCTTATCCTTTGCAACAACCCTGCCTAAGGGATCTGATTTTTTGCTGGGAGCGTAGCTAACTCCCTGTAGCAAAGTAGAAACAAAAGAGCTTTTAAAGATACTTCAAAGCCAGGTGTTAAACTAATTAGGACATATCTACCCATCAAGGTCTAAATGAGTCCTCTCCCTCATTCCATAAGCATGGGGAAGTTTTAATCTTATTTATTCATTTGACATAATACAACATTTCATTTGTACAAGGTGATCTTCACTTTAAAAAAACTTATAGAACTATCAGATCTTTCTAAAGTTTTATATAGCTGGCCAATTCTACAGATCTGTGAAAGTAGAAGACAATAATACTAATTCATAATTATCTTCATTATTCTATAATATAGAAGAGAAACATAGATTAGAATATTTGGAATTGTTTACAAGAATAAAATGCCTCACTAATTATAGAATGACTTAAATTAGAGAATGCTGCTAATTAGCTGTGAATACATGGTATTAAAACAAAAACTTGCCCACATTATTCTTTTTTGTGGGTAATGAGTGAAAAGAATGTGATTTCTTTGCCAATTGGAAATCTCTCAGATTTAAATTCCATGTTGTATGATACAAAAATATTATCTTAGAACGATTTGTTACTTAATTACTAATTAAAAGGTAAACTTCACATTAGTGATAGCAAAAACCTAGTTTTAACATGCCCAAATCTAACCCAAATTAGAGGCTTATGTCAATATCCTGCATATAATATTCACAAATTTTGTATGAATTTGTATTTGCTTATGATATAAATGAGGTTCATTTAAAGTTTTAATTCTCTTTAAAAAAAAACCATTTATGCTACAAACCATGAGATAAATATTGTACTATTGAAATTGTCAAATGTATGTTGAAAATAAACTAGCCTAATTCCTGGAGCATTCTCCATATAATATAGCAGAAGCATACTGCCAAGAGCTTTGAATGTACATGTCTTAGTTCATATAAAGATAACATTATCTATTTATCCATCCATCCTTCCATCCATCCATCCATTCACTCCTTTGTTAAACTTTTCTCCTGGAAAATAGCTAAATATACTTTAAAAGGATTTTTTCCCCTGCAATAATGACACAGCCTCAATTGTCTACCCACTTACTGATGCAGAGTTTCCATTTGGTCCTCTTGATCGAACCATTCTCCCTAGAACTTCTACACCATCTGATGTAATATTAGCCGATGCATTAATTGCCTTCTCACCCACTTGCTTGCAGTCAATAACCACTTTGGCCAAAGTCTCACTGACAACGATGTGTAGCTAGGTAAAAGTAAAGACGTTTTAGGAGGTAAGAAGCAGGAGGAAATATCAATCAAATTTGTATGATTGTATGACACATCACAAAGTATCAAAGAGAAGAGAAGGAATTCCATCATCATGTACTTTGTTAGAGGAGAAAATTCCTACTTTTACCAACTCCGCGATTTTTCCACATTCAAGTATCATCTCTATTTTTATCTAATTAATACTTCTCTTTAAAATGACTATGAAATGATTCACTTTTTAAAAATCTAGCTTTACTCAAAAGCAATATCATCTTCGAAATTACAGGACTGCTGGACTAGCTATGCCTTTTCTGAATGCACATTAAAATAAATGTAAAAATATTAAAATTAAAAATTCTTGTTGATGTATCACCAACAATCATCTAAGGTACTCCCAGTGGTTAGAAAACCTCACCTTGATAATACTTATCTAATTTAGAATGAGGAGAGGAGATCCAGAATCCAAGGGGGTAGGAGGAACGCTTTCTGGTGACTCCAGGCCCAAATGGAATAAAGCCCTTTGTTTAGTATATGGCAGAATTTTCTCAAACCAGAAGAATCTGGAGGTTCATGATCATATTTTTAGAAATATTCACATTCTTTGTAAAGACTTGTAAAAGTGCGTGTGATGATCTAGGTGATAGTCAAAGGTAAGTATATTCTAGATGAACTAGCTAACCATGTTGTGACCAAATTCTGCCATAAAATTTCAGTGCTTATATATGCATTTCAATTTATGATGGCATTAGCCTCATGAGTACTAGAGTACTTATTTGTGGCACGCTAATGAGCTAAAAGAGTGTAATTAATAAGTAAATATGATTTCACCTTAAGTGAAAGCCAATAGAAGTTACAAGTAGCTGTCTAAGGGAAGGGATCACTGTAGTTCAAAGAGAAAAAGTATTGGGTAATATGAATCAAGGTTATGAGATGGCAGTACTATGGCAGCTAGTACTGAATTCACATTGCAAGCAGAGGTTGAATGTCAGTGAAATAATGTCATCTTTCCTATTAAAATGGTGTTACTTTTAATTTTATGGGTTTTGTTCAACCTAAACTTATTTTTGTTTCATTGTTGTGTAACAGCTGAAGGTACATGGACTTATACCAATTTTTATTTAATGTTTTGTTTAAGTTACATCATGATAAAAATAATTTAAGTCAACAGTAGAACCCTTAAGGATCTTTTTCCTTCAAAAAGGAGTTAACCATTACCCAAGTAGAGAAATATTGCTGGAGTAAACACCAACACATTCCTTGCTTCTTATTACAACTTCTGTTATAATCATTCAGTATGGTGTCACTTGACTCTTGTGTGGTTTTGAGTCTTGGGACACTTTCCATTATTATAAATTACAGAAGTTTTCATGCTGGGTGCTAGAAAACCTAGTATATAATACCTATAATACTTTAAGAACTCTTAACTTGTGGGGAGATTTTTCATGTTTTAAAAAATTTTGCTTAACAAAAGTAGATTTGAAAAGTTTTCAAAAATATGTTGTTTCTTTAGTTGCACTTAAGTGCCCATTTATATAATTATTAACTTTTTGAGAGTGACCTTGAGGCCACACTTCATATTCAAAGTGTAAAAAATAAAGCTAATTGAAAATCAATGAGAACTTAAGGTGAAGTATTTATTCACTTATAAGTCTATGAATTAATCAAAGTTGATTTCTACAAATTGAATCTGCATTAAGGTTTTCCATCAATAGGTCTATTATAAAGTATTTTGTTATATGATAAGTTTTTTTGTTTATCTCTTTCGATTTGTTAACATTTAAAGTAGAGGAAAGTCTTTCTTCATATAACTTTTAAAAACTTGAAGGTTTATAATTTTAAAACCAATTTTTAATGGATGTTACTTCTGGGTCTTTGAGTTCTTCTGGTAAGGTAAGTAAAGCTTAACATTCACCTAAGACTCATCAAGAATTCTTTGGAATGAGAATTAACAGTTCATCCCTAAACCAGAGGCTAAAAATGACAATGTTTCTTCTAACACTCATGAAATCTCAAATACTCTATGTCTCTCTTGCAATTTTTCTTGACTACTTAGCAATTGACTCTGCATAACCAAGAAAAGAATCATGCCAAGAGGAACTTGGTGAGTAAACAATGTTAAGTTCAAAGAGCTGCTAGTGGCACCATTTTGAACCATGAGCTAATAAATCTCCAACTGTATCTCATGTGCTTTTCAGATGTCTTTACCTCTGGTAGTATAGTTCTATTAAATAGGAAAAAAAAAACAATTTTCTTAAGCAATTGTTCCTATGCAATTATGTGGTATGCCATTATGATATTGAAAACCACAGAAAGTAGCAAAGTTGTGTAAATTAGATTGATTTGACCACATTTTAGGTCATGAGACAGAAGCCAAGAAGCAACATCCCTTCTCTCACTCTTACAGGGCAGGAAGGGCCTGGTTTGGGATAAGGGTTTTTTCTGCACCACCTGGTAAATGCTCTGCTAGTCCTACATTCTCGGTGCTGCATTTCTAAACAGCTCAGAGATCAGTGGGATTATCCACCAAATACAAAGGCAACAATAGATGTTGGAAGAAAGCATGTCTACCCTAGTGATCACCGCAAGTGTTTCTGAGAAGTAAATTTTAAGCAACATAGTTCTATCACAAGTGCCAAGTTATTAAAATACGAACAAGTTAAGTTAGGTTTTACAAAATTTTTCCCTGGGGTAATTTTAATGATGGCAGTGATGTGTTATATTTGTATGTACATAAAAATATCAGTGCAATCAGTTATCTCTATTTTCACATTTTAAGATGATTCATCTGGCTATGCCTTCATCTGCATTGGTGACCAGGTAGACCAGAGATCTTTTCTACATCATTATGTAGCAAATGAGCAACCGTGTGTTTAGTAAAATAGTAGACCTAACTACATTGTTCCTCAAAAGAGAAAACTGGACTATTCTTATCAATATTTTCTGGAGTGCCTGATTTAAAAATTCACATTTCAAGGGCCCATCTCAGAACTACCAAATCAGAATGTCTGAACACTGTTTAAAAGCCCGAAGGTAATTCTTACTCCAATTGAAATATGAGATCATAAGCCCTATGGAATTTTTTATACGTCTCTGTCGTTTGCCCAACAACAAATAGAATAAAGAA
>NW_012148030.1:1202055-1205088 GCF_000956105.1 Propithecus coquereli
GAGTTAGTAACATACCATTTTAATTTACAGCTTTCCCTTCATTTCAATATCAGTGCAAAGTGCTTTCACAATATCATATTTAGTTGTTGATTCATTCCCATATACCAAAAAGTTCTTTAAAAAATACTAGTTGGAAATAAGCTTAAAATACTTTCCTTACCCAAATATTTGAGTTAACACCTAGCAACAGCCTCCAAATTTTATTTGCTAGCTTTGTTGAAATCCTAAACCAAAACCAGATTTAGAAAACCCAGTGACATTAACCAAAAACTTGATGATCCTCTTAAGTGCTCATCATGTGCAATATCCAAGAGCATGAGGTTGAGAAGCTTCCGTCACTGGTTCTTCCTCAGTGTTCCAACCTCCAAACTTTGGAGTTTCCCAGCCTCCAGACCTACTCTCTCTTTTTCTAGACTCACTCTCTGGGTGACCTTGCCCCGTACCATGGCTTATGCATCTCACACACACAACTTCCAAATTTATATCTCCACCCCAAAATTCTTCCTAAATCTGCTGCTGCCAGTCTGACATCTTCTCTGGGATATCAAACAGGCAATCTCACATTTATCATATCCACATCCAAAAAATAAACTTCTGGTCCCACTCCTCCCACTGCCCTTCCATGAACCTTGTTCTTTCTTTAGTCTTCACTATCTCAGTAAAAACTGTTTGTCTTTCTTTTCCTTGCCCACTACTGCATCCAAGAGTTCAGTGTGCTGGCACAAAGTGGGAACTCAAGGAATATTTGTTGAAAGAGTGAGGGAACAAAAGATTGAATCAAGTGCTAATACATAATTCATTGTTTAGTATTTGCACATCACATAAGATAAGTGAGGTACTCTGCATTAGACACACACAGGCAAGATGGCGTACCACATAGATCACTCATACGTGTGTGTGCAAATGTTATATAAGTAAATATACTTACTATCTAAAATGACTCCAACCAATGGGTCAGAATTTTTATTCAAAATCTCCCAAAGAGCAAATGGCTCCTGTGGAGTATCAGGAAGAATTCGGAATAGAAAACTGATTGTGTAGTCAGAAGGCAATCCTTCTGGATGCAAATATCTGAAAGTAGAAAATAAAATGTTTTATTGTATCTTTCCTCAAAAAGTCACTCCTCTGATTATAAAGCAAATATATTTTCATTACGCAGGATTTGGAAAAACAGAAAAGAAGATTACCACTAATCCCAACCAGATCACTACTTTGGCGTGGTCGATTTCTCCCCAGTATTTAAAGAATACATTTAAGTGTTTGTCCACTTTATGTCATTTTGTCCCTTTATTTTCTAACTTAATAAACATTTTCCATTTCCTTGAATATTGGTAAGAGCACAATATTTAATGGCTGCACAACCTTCTCTTGCTTGGCTATTTCATAACTTATCTAATCAGTCACTTCTCATTGAATATTTAAGTAATTTTAAAAGTTTTAGCATACTGAAATAATGATTATCTCTAATCCTTTTATAAAACAACTCAGGACAATGTCACTTTCTACCATATATTGTAGTTAATTGCATTCCAGTCTGCAGTGTGTGCTGTGACGCACGACTCAGATCCACCTTCAAGAATTAAGAATATGCTACCCATGGTCCCGAGAGTGTTGTCTGCAGACGGCATTCAGACCAGCCCCCTTCAGTAATTGCCTCTGCTGAAGAAAGATGCCTTTGTCAAGGTCATGCCACCTTTCTAGGGCACATCTTTTCAATGACTCATCTTTCAGAATACAAAGACCAGTGCCCCTGATTCCAGTGAGATAAAACTCTAAAGGGTCATCTCATTTTCAGAACTCCTCTGGGTGGTCAGCTGAAGCTTTTGTAGAGATTGCTTCATAGTTTGACTTCGCCCTCTGCCCTATCCTGCTTCCTGCTCTTCCCTTCCACAAGGGCGCACCCTCATCAACTTCTCACACATTGATCTCTACCTGAGAATCTGCTTCCTGGGAAACCCAACCTTCTATCTTATCTTATCTCTCTTTCTAACAACTAACCAGATCACTCGTTTACTTTTTTAATCCTCCCCAAACAAAAAAATACAGTACTTTATATATAGTAGGAACTCTGTAATAATTATTATTTGAACGAATAAATGTGTGACTATGTGGGAATTTGGCACAAGTTTGAAAATGAAAGTTTGGTTTGCATAGATAAAAATAAATATTTCATTTGTTCATTTATTCATGTATTAGTTAATTCATTTGTTCATTCAACAAATATTTATTGAGTGCCTACTATATGCCAGACATTGTAACAGGCATTTAAGATATATCAATGCATAAAACTGACAAAGATCCTGTGATCATTAATTTTAGGTGTCAATTTGACTGGATTAAAAATACCTAGAAACCTGCTAAAGCATTATTTTTGGGTGTGAGGGTGTTTCTAGAGGAGATTAGCGTGTGAGTCTGAGTGGACTATGTGGGGAAGATCCACCCTCAATGTGGATGGGCACCATGTAATTTGCTGGAGAACCAGAGAGAAAGAAAACAGGAAAAAGGTAAAATGTGTCTGTAAAGTGGCTAGATGATGTGATTTTTACATAAACCTGACACTACACTTCATCTCTCTAGAGTGGCTGTTGTGACTTCTCAAAGATAAAAACCATGTGAATTACGGCACTATTGTGAGAGCCTGATTGCTGGGTGCAAATCCCAGCATTGCTGTTTAACAACCTGTGTGATCTCACCCAAGTCATTTAGCTCCTTTGTGCTTCAGTTCCATCATTTGTAAAATTGAGATCATTGAATCTACTTCATAGAGTTGTCTGGAGGTTTGAGCAAATTAATATACAAAAGCATTTAGAACAATGTCTGGTATACAGTAGTGCCATATAAGTATCAACTATTTTTATATATTTTCTCAGATCAAGAGATGCTAGAGTTCAACCAGCATTATGTGTGAGACTGATGTTTTTAAACAAAGAAATGTAAATATCATCTGCTCCAAACATCATGAAAAATCCTACCAGGAACTATTACAGCATATTTCAAGATGACATCAATTTCACATTGAGATATAAGAAACAA
>NW_012148030.1:1205138-1206656 GCF_000956105.1 Propithecus coquereli
AACAATAAAGGAAATGATCAGGTGTGAAAAATATAAGGAAAGCATACACCCAGGAATTATGCAAACCCCAAAGCAGATGGCTTCCTAAAGGTACCTGATAAGCTCCAGTGTTCTCAGATTTTGGCTATAAAAAGAGGGGATTCACTGTATAAGAAGTTAGGAGACCTCTGTATAAAATTGAGAACTTGAAAAGGAATAACTTTAAGTGAAATTCTGGACTAGTAAAACAAAAAAACAGAAATGAGGGATAACAAGCAATATCCTGTCTCCAGTTTAAGGGTTTAAAAAAATAAAAACACAAATACATAAATGCAGACCCCCAAATGGGAGTTATATAATATATTTGTATTTGGAAAAATTGTGATAACACATACCTGCAAGATCAATGCCATCCTTGTGCACCAGTGGGCAGGCTGGAAAACCAAACAAACAATATAAAACCCTAATTTAGATATTTTCCAAACATACTCTTCCCCTGTCCTGTGAATGGGAAACTAACGTAATCTTTCCGGAAGTCAACTGTGGAAGAAATCCAAATCAGATGTGGCCATGGTTTGCTGAATGTTTCGTAAAGATTGAAATGCTCTCATATCCCCAGCTACGACCATAAGGTCATAGCTTCCTTCTCTCCTGGGTCCATTAAAATCAATGGTCTTCACTTGACAGCGTGTATTGAGAGATGTCTCACTGCTAATATGTTGCCCTGATGAGCAGTCTCAATATAGTTTTGAAAAATATGTGATACTTCTTTTTAAGCACAGTCACTTTTAAATATAGACCCTCATTTAATTAGGGAAGGTCTTTATCAACCTGAAACTCTAAACACAGGGAAGGAAAGTTTATTTCTATATGTTCAAAATCATAAAACTTAATGTCTATATAACAAACCGCTCTGGAAGTCAATATTCTTTCCTCAGATCAAGATGGGACTCATTATTTAGCCAGTATAAAATATTTCAGCCTTTAAATGACATCAGTAAATACAAATTTCAAAGAACTAACTTGCTGATGCGGTTTCACAGACAAAAGTAATTAACTCATCTTCAATTTTCCTAAAGGCGTCAAAGTCATCCACAAAGAAGACGTGGCGTGCACTGGGCTTACTGCCAATGCTAACCAACTCCGAGTAATCTGCGTCAGCCACACCAACTGCAAAAATGCTGTAGCCTGTGGCAGAAGAGGAACAGATTTCTGATTACTTTAAATTCCACAAGATATAAATAATGCAATATAAGACACATCCAAATGCTTAAAATATGTTTATTTAGGAAGCCCAGTGGGGGTGGATAATTCATTTTTTACAGTTCATCAGAATTCTGCATGCACATACTGCATTATGTGATCATTATTCCATCATTCCCTTAAGAGATTTTCCATTTTAAAGAAACTCAAGAAGGCCAATGACCCAACCAGTGCTTGAGATAAAATAGTTCCCATTTAAGTAACATCTCTATAGTTGCACAATTTTTTTTTTTTTTTGAGACAGTCTCGCTCTGTTGTCCTGGCTAGAGTGAGTGC
>NW_012148030.1:1213553-1214437 GCF_000956105.1 Propithecus coquereli
AAGTTTTGGTGTTTGAAGTCTCAAAACTCATTCTCATCTAAGGTCCTTTGCATTTACTATTTTCTCTGTCTGGAAATTCTACTCTCTGACCTTCCCGGCATCGTGCACATCTCATTTCAAAAGCCACCTCCTCAAAGAAGCCTTTGGTGACCACATAATTTAAAATAACTCTCATACACAATTTACAATAATCCCCACTGACATCTTTAAGTCATGTCACTCGGTTTTCATAGCTCACATCCCTATCTTGTGAATTTATTTGTTTGCCTATTTATATCTGTCCCTCTCCCTTCTCTCCCTACTTTGAAGAATATGAGCAGTATGACTTAGGCATCTTGACTGATATTCATTATGACAGTATGGTGCTTGGCCATAAGAAATACTCAATACGTATTTGTTAAATACATAAATTAGTTTGATGTTCTGCTTGATCTATGGTAATATGTAACCTTAACCTTTCCCTTTCAAGATTTTAATGTCCTTGAGGGAAGGGAAAATACTGTGTATATCATTGTAGAAGACATCCCACCCTGTAATATAAAAGAAACATCCCCTATCATGGACTTTATACCCTGTTTTAGTTTGCTGAACGCAGCAGCTGTTAAGGAGTAGCATCCTCTGGAGCTCCACCAGGTTTTAGTAACTGCTTCCAAACACAGACTTGTCTATTCCCTCATTTAGGGCTGAATCTGATCATTATAGTTCTTTACCTATAATCCCTGACAAATAGCCATAATAAGAGCTGGAGAAATAATTTTTGAATATATAGAATGAATTAATAATTGATCTATTAGCCTTACTTGAGTTCCATCTGTGCCAATTTTGTTCAGGGCTCCAACAGTGCTATACAGAAAGTTGATGATCTTATTGAAATTATCATCTCC
>NW_012148030.1:1225672-1258986 GCF_000956105.1 Propithecus coquereli
AAGTTTTGGTGTTTGAAGTCTCAAAACTCATTCTCATCTAAGGTCCTTTGCATTTACTATTTTCTCTGTCTGGAAATTCTACTCTCTGACCTTCCTGGCATCGTGCACATCTCATTTCAAAAGCCACCTCCTCAAAGAAGCCTCTGGTGACCACATAATTTAAAATAACTCTCATACACAATTTACAATAATCCCCACTGACATCTTTAAGTCACGTCACTCGGTTTTCATAGCTCACATCCCTATCTTGTGAATTTATTTGTTTGCCTATTTATATCTGTCCCTCTCCCTTCTCTCCTACTTTGAAGAATATGAGCAGTATGACTTAGGCATCTTGACTGACATTCATTATGACAGTATGGTGCTTGGCCATAAGAAATACTCAATACGTATTTGTTAAATACATAAATTAGTTTCATGTTCTGCTTGATCTATGGTAATATGTGACCTTAACCTTTCCCTTTCAAGATTTTAATGTCCTTGAGGGAAGGGAAAATACTATGTATATCATTGTAGAAGACATCCCACCCTGTAATATAAAAGAAACATCCCCTATCATGGACTTTATACCCTGTTTTAGTTTGCTGAATGCAGCAGCTGTTAAGGAGTAGCATCCTCTGGAGCTCCACCAGGTTTTAATAACTGCTTCCAAACACAGACTTGTCTATCCCCTCATTTAGGGCTGAATCTGATCATTATAGTTCTTTTTTCTATAATCCCTGACAAATAGCCATAATAAGAGCTGGAGAAATAATTTTTGAATATATAGAATGAATTAATAATTGATCGATTAGCCTTACTTGAGTTCCATCTGTGCCAATTTTGTTCAGGGCTCCAACAGTGCTATACAGAAAGTTGATGATCTTATTGAAATTATCATCTCCAATGCTCCACGATCCATCCACCATAAACACCAGATCTGCCTTTGCAGCTTTACATACTGAAGATCAACAATAATTTTGAGTCAGATATCAAAAGAAAATACAGCAGTTATTACACCAATAAGACTGATAAATGTTGCCCTCTGGTAACTAAAGCTCTTTGCCAAAGGAAAGGTATAGATTTGTTAAGGCTCATATTCCAAACTTTTGCTCATTATTCTTCTTCACCCCCATTTCTATTCTATACCCAATGTTCCTATTCATGACTAAAAAGCTCTTGTGCATGAAATGGAGAGGGGAAAAAAGTCCACTAATCTCAACCCAATAGAATAAAAATGAGGGAATAGGAAAACATGGACCAAAGGGATTTGGAGACAGAAGCATCAGCCAACATTGTCTGGTACCTACTGATTGGAAGGAAGGCCAAGTTATCACACTGCGCATCCTGTCCTTTGCTTATTGAGTTAGTAAGTTGGCGTCAGAGAGATTCAAACTCAGAAGGAAGGCATGTGATACAAGGGAAGCAGATTAATCTGCAATTGGATTTGCATTTGGGCTGAGGCCACAGCAAACTTTAATTTTAGCCTTGCTCAAAAAATTCTGTCTCTGCCCTTCTGCCACACATTGGATACATGAGAATAACTGCACATTAATGGTAGCTCCAGGAAGACTATTATCAGTAGATATTAAAGATATCAACACAATCAAACAAGCAAAAAGAGAAAAACAAAACAACCCACACCAACAGAAATCTACTCCACTGAAAGCATTTTTTAAAAATTCTTTTTTGGTATCATGTGCTGTTTCAGATTATCTGTGCCTCTCTTCCTCTTTATAAAAGTGTAGATCATTGTGGTTAACGCTGTTTTATGATGAGGAAAACAATTTACTCTTAGTAATCTGAATCTTTTAATCTTAGGCCAGTTGCACACAAATATTCTATGAGATAATATGCCTTTCTCCTTTCTTTAAGAAAAAAACAGTCCCTTGGTTTTTATTTTATTAAGTACAACTTCATTCCCTTAAAGCTATTTATAATGTAAAATAAACCATCTCTGAGTGAGGTAACACTCTAGGGACAATACAGACTGGTGAGGTTGTTCTCATGAGTTCTGTGATTTATAAAATTTTACAAATTTGTGGCTGGAATTTAAAACTGAAAGGAATCACAAGATCTGCTAATTATGAGTTTATAAAAGAAAACCAGGTCCTTTGTTTCCAAGACAAGATGAAATGAAGATCAGGTTTCACCTTCGAAATGAGAGAAAATTTTATTTAAAAATATACTCAGTATTACTTTAATAATGCAAATGTATAGACTGTTATTTTATTTTATTTTTTTGAGACAAAGTCTCACTCTCTTGCCTGGGGCGAGTGCCGTGGCATCAGCCTAGCTCACGGCAACCTCAAACTCCTGGGCTCAAGCAATCCTACTGTCTCAGCCTCCCGAGTAGCTGGGACTACAGGCATATGCCACCATGCCCGGCTAATTTTTTCTATATATATTTTTAGCTGTCCAATTAATTTCTTTCTATTTTTTTTTTGGTAGAGACAGGGTCTCGTTCTTGCTCAGGCTGGTCTCGAACTCCTGAGCTCAGAACGATCCGCCCGCCTCAACCTCCCAGAGTGCTAAGATTACAGGCGTGAGCCACTGCGCCCGGCCTGTACAGACTTTTAAATTAAATGCACTCAGGACAAATAGAGCCTAAAATGAACCATTGCATTCAAGTTGCAAAAGCTCCACCATCTAAAACCATGATAATGAAAACTTCAGAACCAATGTTTCTACTTTGTCGACCCTTCTTCCCACAGACTCTTCAAACTGCATAAAAGTCTTCCATGAGCATTCATGAATGTTTACTGAATATCCATGCTTAGCTACAAAGAAAAATATTGACCTGAGAGAATTATATAATATCTGCATCAGAAGTGTTTAATTAGTAAATTCATCTGTTAGGGTTGTGTTTTCAGTTCCAATAGTGAGAATAACCACAGATATTGAGACTAGAGAAGTCTAGATATGAAGGCGGAAAAAGAAAGAATTTGGCATTCCAGGTAGAGTGAACAACATTAAAAGACGCAGAACAGCATGAAACGTGTATGGGGAGCACTGAGTTGTACAATTTTGCTATTACATAACATAGTCTGGGACATGATACTGCAAAGTAAGTTGATCAGTGAAGACTTTGCATCCTATGTTAGGATGGCAGTTGAGCTTTATTAGAGTTTCTCATTGCCTTTTTTTTTCTCACTGCTTCTTTGCTTTCTTATGTCTCTCATTCTGCAGCATTTGACTCCATTGACTTTAAGTTCCTGTGTGGCTTAAAGTTCCTGTCACACAGGAAATAAGTTCCTTATTTTTCATCGTATCCTTCGTACTACTGCAATAGGTACTGTAAAATGCTTGATGAATGGAAGAACTTTTCCAATGCAACCTTCCAACTATGTGCTCTCCTTTCTCCTCTCCTTCCTCCAGTCCATTCTCCCCATTTCACCAAAGTTATCTTTTTTAAACACAGATTTCATCAGATGACCCTTCCTTCACACAAATTTCTCATTGCATTCCATTTCCAACAGGACAAAGCCCAAACTCTTCATTCTGGCATACAAACCACTTCTTAACTCTATCCCCACTCTTTCCTCTGTGCCACAGTAAAGCACTTATGGTTCCCCAAACACATTTAGTACTTGGGTCACTCTATGATGCTGCGTGTAAACTCATTTTTCAAAATGTAAATCAAATTCCTCCTCCTTTATGAGTCATTAACCTGTAGCAGCATTAACATTCCCACTTCTGGGCTACCATAGTATAATCTCTATTTTATAACTCATATCCCTGACTGGTAATTATCTAGGTAAGCACCTATTTTTCTTCAATACTGAAAATAAGCAGAGAGCAGCAGTCATGTATTGTTATTGTATTTCCCATGTCTAGCATAAGAGCTTTGAGAATAAAGGTTCATTAATGAAATTTTTAAAAAATTAAGAATCATTCATTTGTTGGGGGGCTTTTTAAAAAGGTACCCTAATGGCTCAGGTAAAAGGTGATGAGGAACTGCCGTAATGAGGACAGAAAAAACAACTGAAAAAGACATTTCGGCCACAAGCTGGGAAACCATAACCTTGTCTGCAGACTTATAAACTGGATTTTTACTTACAAATTATGTAACTAATTCTTCCTTGGTGAACATTTACTACTCTGATATTTTTAATGAAATCAATATTAAGCAATTCTGTTAGAAAATCCACTCTTTGTGTACAGAGTTTATTATTAAATAGATATTTTAAGGTCCCTCATGGTTGATATGCACTTGTATGAAGGAGAAAAATAGGTATCATAACTAATATCTGCCATTAACACCTTGGTTTTAAATGTACAAATAAACAAAACCAACCTAAACATCGACATCGTTATTGCATTATTCTTTTACCTTCTTTTGCTGGTGGAATGGTTGGAGGAAAAGTTGGTGGTTGAGTAGGAAGTGACTCTGTAAAGGAAAGGAAGAAAGAACATTAATTACCCATCACATCTGTAGGGAAGAGTGGGAGGTTATGGAACAATAATTATTCAGAAGAGTCAATGATTTTGACAACTGTCTTCTTTGAGAATTTAAGAACTACTATAAATCAGCCACAGCCTGTGAAATCTGACTCCATCCATCCTCTCAGCCTCAGACTGAAGGCTGAGATGCCATTTTGCCACACTTCAGCTCTCCCAGCAGGAGTCAAGGCAGTCAAACCGTCAACTACAAAGTGGATCTAAGGTTGATTTAAGGCAGGCATCCTGCCAACCCACTTCAGATTTAGTATCTGGCCACTTTCACATGCACAATAAACTTCATTTCCATTCTGCCTAGCTAAGGATTGACCATCAATCCTTGCTCAATAGCACATTGCCCCCTTCCCACCCTGCATCCCCCAGGATGTTGGTCACCACTGGAGTCTGATTTACTCTCTATTCTGCTCAGATTATCTCCAGAAAATGTGCTTTGGTTTTGAGGACCAAATATAAACATTGGCAGGCTAAAGTATGTTAGGATCTTTTCAACCTAGATCATATGGGATGAGAAGTCCACGTACTATGCAGAGGTGTGGTTCGGTTTAACCATTTGGGGACAGTTAGAGTATTGATTCTCATACCAGCTCACATGGCAAAGCACCAGGAAGTTATGGTGTCACTAGGTAAACATAAAATATTATTTTATTATGTATTCATTTCCAATTTCTGTTGGACACTAAAGATTTAAGAAAATCTGAGAAAATTCTTCTCACTATCCCAGTTTAATATTCAGGGAAACCATTCTACTAATCACAGCCCTTCACAGAGGTGATGTCCGGCCTCAGGAGATAGTTAAATACCACCTGGCTAGAGGTATTTGAGCTCAGACAGACAGAGCATTTGCTGAGAATGTTGTAAAGGGAATTTCTTCATTGGTGGGAAGGTTAGAAGAGGTGAGTTTTAAGGCCTCTTCCAATTCTAAGATCCAATAAAATAAAGTTATTTAAGTAAAGTGATTCAACATTAAAAGAATAAGGTAACTATATATTAATATTACCAAATGAAAAAATATCCAAGATTAATTATTATGTGAAATAAAGCAAGTCACAGAATACAATGGCATGATCCAATTTGTGAAAAATAAAAGATATCTATATAGATATGGCAAAATTTCTTAAAGGAAATCAAGATAGTAAAAATAAGTATTTCTAGAAAGGAAGAATAGAGAAAGAGGGAAGTTGGTGTACTTTATACACTTCTGTTGTACTATTATGTGTATATATCACTGTTATTTTTAAAGTCAATTTTTTAAAGCTAGAAAGTTTCAAAAATAAAAAAAAAATTTGAGAAATCCTAGTATTACAAGTAGCATTGAAAAACTTTCTTTTAATAAGTATAAAATGCCTCTGAAGCCAGAGTTATTCATCATAAAATCTGGGGAAGTAGCCGGTCTTCTTAATAATTATGCATCTTAATTAACATGGAAAATTGAGGCAAATCCTAAGTTAGGTCAATAAATCAAGAACCAAATCAACGAGAGACTATGGCAGCCAGATCAATATGTTTGGGTAGAACATCTGGCCAAAGAATCTCTTGGGTAAGAACCACAATGAACTGGTGACACGAGTTTATATTTTGTATGTGGCATACAGATGGTCCCTGTCTTCTAGGATGTGAGAGGCTGTCACATAGAAGAGGGAACAGTCTTGCTCTGCATTGCTTCAGAAGGTTGAACTAGAGCCAATGGGTGGAAACTACAAGACAAATGCCTCCAACACAAGGAAAATATTTACATCAAACAGAGCTATCCAAATTGGAATTTTAACCCTGGGTTGGTAGTTAACAGTCGGAAAGTTAAGGTTAGGAGAGGTGAAGTAGACATGGAGTCTCAAATGCAAATGTTTTTAGGGGTCAGGAGAATAATGAATATGAGCAAAGAACTTAGCCTCAACATCAAGGAGTGTCAGCAAACTCGAGAGCACATGCACTGTCTAAGAAGACAGCAGTTAGTTGGTTCCAGTAGATTGACACCATGAAGATATATGAGCTCTGTGTTGTAGGATCTTCTGAGTTTTCAAAAAATACTTTAAAACTTAAAAACAAAAAATATAGCCCAGAGAAAACATATCTGATAGTGAGATCTATCCCCATGGCTTTCAATCAGTGACTTCCAAGAAGATAGTAACAGTGATGACAAAAAGTACTTGTTTAATGAGATACAAGGTGAAAAGCTCTTTAGCAGGTACTCTTTTATTGGATCTTTACTGCCACCACTGGAATTAAGAAAGTAGGTATTTTATTTTCGTGATGAGCAAAAAGAAGCTCAGAGATGTCAAATTGCCCGATGCTAGAAAGGGGCAGATCCCCAAACCTGTTTGACTCTAAATCATGTATACAACCAGGCCACTATTAACTTCAAAATTATATGATCTACAAACCATAAAGTGGATTTCCATTTAGCAGTAAAAAGAAACAAACTACTAAAACATTCTAAAACATGAATAAACCTCAAAAACATATGCTAAGTGAAAGATGCCAGATGCAAAAGACTGCATATTATTTATGTCCATTTATATGAAATATTCAGAAAAGGAAACAGTATAATAAAAAAAAAATAGATTGCCTGAGGCTGAGGGTGGGCAAGGAGGCTGTGATGGGCAGGACAGATTCTTTGGGTCAATGGAAACGTTCTAAAATTGGATTGTAGTAATGGTTACACCACTCTGTAAATGTACTAAAAATCATTGAATTTTACATTTATAATGGCACTTAAATTTTATGGTATGTAAATTACACCTCAAAAATACATGTGTAATATAAAATGTTGACTATGTCAGTTGTTATAAGATAAAGTCTTTATATTACAAAAAACTTAGATGATTCAATTTATGATAATTTCACCCTCTACTTTTAAAGGTCACACACTGAAGATTTTTTTCTGCATACACCAGAGAGGTTGGAAGATCTGTACGTAGGCAGTCGTTCCTTCTAAATGCCATATACACGATAGAGGGGCTACCCAGAAGGCCCGTTGCCCACTACCTATTCAGACACAAATCCCCAGGAATTTTAAGTTTAAGTTCAAGACATAGAGTTAAGCACACAAGTACCCACCAGAATTCACTACATTTCAAACCACTGTATTGTTTGTGGCCCCTGGGTCAGGAATCCTTGGTTAAAAGTCATTCCAAGAAGTTGACACTCTCCTTGCTCTTTGGAACATGTAAAAAGTGCTTTGTTTTAATTTTATATTTTGCCTTTTCCTTCATTGCATCAGATCTGCAGCCAGCTTGGAAAAAGTGCAAGAGCCTCTTAAGCAGGCAATAACTCTAGGGTCAGCCAGCTGGAACATCTTGGCTCCATTCCCACCCTCATGGCTGTGGTAGTATGCCATTGTTTTAATGTCAGAACCCAGTCCTCAAACCCCATTTCGCACTCCACATACCACAAATGTTCCTTATGGATATGGATCACAATATAAGTCATTGTTTCAAGAGCTTTGCCATCATGTGGCCTTATAGTCCCTTGTGAAACATATATGGAGGATGGAAAAAAAACCCAACCTGATGACATCAGTGGGCCACATGGAGTGAATTCTGAGCTGGGATAAGAAGAGCAAAACTTGCATTACATATAGTCCTGGGCAGCAGTAGCTAATAGTTTTCTAAATGAAATAAGGTTTTTGAACCAAAGCAGGATGCCTAAAATACCGTTTGTTCACGGGGAAGGGGATCAGGAGAGAACACACTTAACTTACGTGTTTTTTCCATTATGCTCACACTAGGTCCCTCGATCTCCTGGAGCTTTGTATAAACACTGATTTTATATTCTGTGTCAGGCTGGAGGCCATAGAAGCAATGCCTGGTTGTCCCTCCACTCACAGTAGATTCTCGTTTTTGTGTATCTATAATAAAAACAAAACAATATATATGCATATGAAATTATTTTTAAAAAACAGCCATCCGTTTGCTCCTAAAATGCTTAATACATATACATCAAATAACTCCCGGATAAGTTATACTTGTTTGAAGTATTGTATCTTTTTCCAAAGAGTCCAGATAGCCACTGATATTTTTTGATTGAAAATCGCATTTTACAAGTTCAAAAATGAAACTTACTATTACAAGACTCCTGAGATCAATCATCTACTGAATGAAGAATTATTAATGCACATAATCATATGCACACATGTTAATTGATCTGTTGGACAGGTGTGGATGTGAGGGTATTTATTTTTTTAAAAAATCTGAACTCCCTTTTATTCAACATGATTCTCCAAAACGCAGTCAAATGATTACAAATTAACATAAAAGGATACATCCTTTTGGCTCTATATAACTCTTTACCATTAAACATGATGCCCTTGTAGGCAGTGGTCTAAAGATACAAGCATAGAGTAATAAATTATAGAATTCCAGGCAGTCCTCATGCCTTCGGTCCAGGAGGTAGATTTCCAGGGTCTCAGAAGCTCCATCCATGGGTCCAGGCTGTTTTCAAAGCTGCCACAACTGCAAGCAAGAGCTTGCAGCAGCACTAGAACCACCGAGAGTCCCCAGACTGCCCGATATCCACCCTCTCAGCCTTGACTTTTAACTGATACCCATGATCTCTTTCAATTACAAAGAAGACTTCTAGGGAGTTCAGAGGAGGCCCTCCAACTCCTTGCATCCACTCTGAAAATCCTTTTCTATTCTTTTAAAATCACAATTGAAGGAAAAAGGTATGGTGCTTAAGTGGCTTGGGGGAATACACGCTATACAGCTCAGCCTCCCGATTCCTGGTTCCGAGGTTCTTTTTGTCTATCAAGGAGATGTGTCATACATAGACAGCCAATTCCACATAGCATCTTCTCTTTTTCTCCACCATGACAGAGGCACAAAGAACTTGGGAGACCTTACTAACTGCTAGCTCCTTTCTTCGTTACCACATCCATAGCAAAATTGCTGTGCCTTTCCTGAAAGAACCAGTACTGGCCCTGGGTCTGGAGTCTGGAAAAGGTGGATTAATTATATTCATCATTTCTTGAGGGCTTACTATATGCCAGGTTCTGTGCTTGGTAAATGGCAACAACAGCAACAAAGCTAATAATAACCAACCTTTAATAAGTGCTTATCATGTGCCAGGCAATATTCTAAGGATTTCATATGTATTAACTCATTTGATCCTTATAACATTTATAATTATCCCCAATCTAAATACAAGAAACTGAAAGTCAGAAAAGTTAAGAACCTCTCCAAGTCCTTCCTTACACTAAGTAGCAGAACTGAGGTATTTTTTGTTGATATACAATAGTTGTACATATTTTTGGGATTCCTGTGATATTTTGATACCTGTATACAATATGTAATAATCAAATAAGGAAACTGGGATATCCATTACCTCAAGCATTTATCTTTTCTTTGTGTTGGGAATATTACAATTCTTCTAGCTATTTTGAAATATAAAATAATTTTTTTTTTGAGACAAGGTCTCACTCTGTCACCAGTGCTAGAGAGCAGTGGCGCCATCAGAGCTCACTGCAACCTCAAACTCCTGGGCTAAAGTGATTCTCCTGTCTCAGCTTCCTAAGTAGCTGGGACTACAGGTACGTGGCACCACACCTCATTAAATTTTTTATTTTCTTTTTCGTTGAAACAGGGTCTCACTATGTTGTCCAGGCTGGTAATGAACTCTTGGCCTCAAGTTGCTCAGGCTGGTCTCAAATTCCTGGCCTCAAGCGATCTTCCAGCCTCGGCCTCCCAATGTGCTAGGATTACAGGTGTGAGCCACTGCCTGGCCCAATAAATTATTTTTAACTATAATTTCCCTACTGTACTATCAAATACTAGAACTTATTTCTTTTATCTCTGCAGTCCCCAGCCCCCAGGCTGTGAACTAGTACTAGTCCGTGGCCTGTTAGGGACCTGGCTGCAAAGTTCCACCATCCCCCGTCCACCCCGCCTGGCCCTCATCTGTGAAAAATTGACTTCCATGAAACTTAGGAAGGAGGGGAGCGCACAGCAGGAGGTGAGCAGCAGGTGAGCCAGCGAAGAAGCTTCATCTGTATTTACAATTTACAGCTGCTCCCCAGTCTCGCATCACCTCCTGAGCTCCGCCTCCCCACCTCCACCCCATCTGTGGAAAAACTGTCTTCCATGAAACCAGTCTCTGGTGCCAAAAAGGTTGGGGGCCACTGTCTATCTAACCGTATTTCGTACACTTTAACCAACTTCACTTTACCTCCCTGAATTTAGAACTCAAAAGCCTAGTCTCAGAGAATGTTGCTTTAATTTCTACTAATATATCATAAAACAATATAAATTAAATATCTAATTTTTCAAAATGAAAGCATCTGAGAGCTGCTGAGTACACAGTAAATATGCAAACATGATGGCTGGAGGAGATTAGACGAGGAGTCCTTATGACTCAGTGTTGTAATCACTCCATTAGATGTAGCCTACTTTGGTGGCTTTAATTACTGAAGAATTCTAAAAGGGTTTTTCTCCATAGGCCTAGAGTGTTTATTTTTTTGCCACAATGGATAACTGGTCAAAAAGAAAAATCACTGCTACTGTGAAAACAATTATTCAAATTTCCCTCTAGTTTCATCTTCTGATTCATAAAATTGTATCTGTTTAATCAAAACCTTATAAAGCTTTATTTCCAGGAATTTAAAAACTAGTGTTAAAAACTGCATTGATTAAATATATTACACATATTTTTTAGTGGTTAAAAAAGAACTGTCCACTCCTTCAAAATGTTATTTGCAGAGGAGTTTATTAAAAATAAACAGAATATAGAAAAATCTAAAAACAGATCAGTTGCTTTTTAAGAGTAAAATGCAAAAATGTCAAATAACTTTTACCTATTTTTCAAGTATCAAACCTATATTTCAATTTATATCTTAATATGCATATATTGAAGCTAAATATATGTGTATTACAATGTGCATATATCAGAATAAACATGATACATGTTATTTTAAATTTTGTCTATGGACAAATCCTGACCTTTAAAAATACAATTAAATTAAAGCCATTTGTTAAATGGAATTTTAAATTTATTTTTATATATTGTGGATATTAAAGAGTTTCAGAAATAAACTTTATAATACAATCTTTATTAATTTATTTTTCAGAATGAAATACTGTCTAAGCATTTCTTTCCCATGTATTATATAAAATGGTGAGATAAAAAAATTGTTAAAGTGTTTGTGAAATGATGTATTACTGTGAAAGGAGTTTGACAGTAAGCTTGCTTCCCAGGCTCGGAATCCCACAATAGCTGTTTCTTTCTAACACTTAACAAGTCTTTAGAGCATCCTGGAAGCTTCTGTGAGCACCTGTAACACAAACATTGCCTGAATCCTATGCATGGATCATATTACTCTATATCGACAAAAGCTTCCAGAGACTCTCCAGGAACCAATTCTAGAAATGGATTTTTCTGTCCTTTCCTACTTCATGTAGATACTCATGCATTTAAAGACCATTGAAAATAGAAGATAAATAGATTTTACCACTAAAAAGCATCTATTAAATATAAACCATTAGAAAACTGGAACAAGCACTGTAAGATTAATGGCAAACAGTATCAGTTTGATTCCCAATACTAGCAAAGAGGGGCTACATGAATGGGGTGTATCCATGTTGCTTTTGGCATGTGCAATTCAGGTCTAATGGCTTTGCCTTAAAGGAAAACATTTAAACTAATCAAATGATGACTAATTTCCCCAATCCTTCATGCCAAAAGCAGAAAGTTAATTTATTTTTTTGGAATGGGGAAAAAAATTCTGCTTTTATTTATGCACTCATTCTTATGAAGCAAGGCTAAATATACTCTCTGAATTATTATTATGCTCATAATGATGCCATCAACTTGACTTACCAAAATGTCCTACAAGTAGATACTGAGGTCCACAACCAAAGGATATTTACACTCCCCAGGTCTCTCAAATACCCTGACCCCCAATCATAATGTCACTGCTTCAAAAAGTTTAATTTTGAAAATAGGTTTTGTTCCATATGAGCTTCTTCTTCTTCTTCTTTTCTTTTTTGTATCTGGTCCTTGGTAAGGTAGCTTCTCCATAATGCTGCATTTCTCTATCTTTGTCAATGAATAATACTGCAAAATTGACATCTCAACACCTAAACAGAGAAGACAAGTGGAGCATCCTCTGAACTTTTTCTAAGTAGGCTGTAAAGAAGTTCACCAAGTTATGAGGATCAGGGAGGGAATGGAGTATTGGGGCCCACATGGCATAAAAAATACATGAACTTGAAGTGAAACACTACTTCCAACCTTAGGTCCCAAGTTTACTCAAAAACAGCAAGCAAGAGAAACAGAGCCCCAGAACATCTGCAGAAGTGATGGGTGCTCTCACAGCGTTCTGAGTTACCCAAGACCAACCAAAATCTCTCACTTTGGTCTGTCCTAGAATTAACCAAAAGCCTATAATTTAATTTGGCAAGCCCATGACTGACTGAAAAGCAGATTTTATTTCAGTCTTTCCTGAGAGGACTTTGTCCTTCTGGTAATCTTTTTTTTTTCCTTCTTGGCCATAAAATTGTCATAATATTTACATGGGTAGAGGACATCTGTTGTTTTTGACTGTCTTTAATCTAATTTCTCTTTTTTTGAATCCATTCCTTCCTACTCTTGGTCTTTATGGCTTGGGGAGGATTGAATACCACCTCTACCTCCCACTGCCACCACCAGATACAGGGGTGGAAGACAACCAGGTCCAGACAGCTGGTTTATTTCATGCCCTTGAACTCAATGACAGATTTAGGGGCCTGTGACCCAAACCAGGCCAATATGACTCAGTCCCTGGACCTCTGTTGGAACTATTGAGAAAGAGAAGCTCTTCTTTCACCAAGACTGTTAAGCTGGAAGGTGGGAGGGTGTAATTCTAGATCTGACTCACAGAGCCTGGCTGAGAATGAAGGCAGAGGAGAGCAGAGCAGAAAAATGGAACACGGCTTTATCTCCAAGACATTGCTTGAACACCTAGATCCAGATGTGCCTGAAGGTAGAGACTTTTGGACTTCTCAGTATATTAGCCAATACACTGACCCTTTTGGTTAACTTCCTTACATCTAGGTTTCTGTGTATATAACAAACAAACCTGAATAATACAGCCTGACTACTATACTCACAGAAACTTCAGACATTTTTGGATATTGCCTCAGTTAATAACCTCAAATGAAGTAATCTTACAGAAACTGAAGCCCAGAGAAGAAAGTTGACCAGCAGTTGTGGTTATAGTGGAGACTTTTCCACTGATTTCATCTCGGAATAAAAGTACACATGATCAGGCTATGGAACACATATGGGGAAAAACTGGAAAAATTACCTGTCAAACTATAGGAATTTGACAGAGGCATTTAGAAATAGATCAACCTAGAATAAAGCTTTTCTCCAATACCTGGAGGAATTGGGTTCCATTTCTCCCTAGTATCTCCTTTGACTGGAGTGGGAGGACTAAAATTTTCACAGGAGCAGCATATGTATGCAATATGTGGAAGAATGGACGCATTTTAACACAGGTCCTTTAAAGGCAGTAAGTCGGGATGGTGACCACATTTCTCTGTAAAACTCCACCTAATTCTTCCCCATTCCAAAGTAGAAAGAATATTTCTCGATGTAAATTGTATAAGTTAAAATATCTAAACACATTCCCTACTGCCACCCTAACACTCACTCCCCCGCCAAACATTCCTTTTCGAAGTTGTCAATTACAATCTCTTGCTGTCCAGTTGATAAAGAATATTCAGTAAGACGACTGGGTGAAGGAGATGTAGGCTAATTTTGCTCATAAATCTCTCAGCTGTGAATGTTGATGAGAAGTAATTTGAACAATACTTTTGTTCATTCCGGTTTAATTGAGACTATGAGGTCTCAGTCGAAAGGTTTCTGGCAGCTTAAAAAATAATACTGAGGCAGTACAAGTTAACTTAACTTGAAGATAAAAAGCAAATGTGGACTCACGTTCTTTGCCAGCAAAGATCTTGGCTTCAGAAAGAGCTTATTGCAGTTTTAGATTACTGGCTCAACATTATCAGACAAATCAATCATATGCTATGATAAAAATCTCATTGCTGCTTTGCAAATATGCTCAATTAAAAGAATTTAATAAAAAGTACTTATGAATCTTGCTAATTCCATTGATGAAGCCAGTTTTAAGATATCTTTGTGTCAACTGATATAGTTATAATCTTTACGAAAGGCAATGAATAGCCACAGGAACCCGAGTCCCTTCATTTCAACTTCTTAAATGATATAAAAGGATAAAAGTATGGTGGAGTAGTGTGGGAGTGTGATTATTACACTTAGTAGTTTTTTAAGGCTTAACAAATACCACTAAATGTCAACCCTTCCATACTAATGTATAACTTGTAGAGGTATATGAAACATGACTCCTCAAGGTGTTGTAGTTGTTCTCAAATAGTTGCGTATGCTTTATCTACTTCTGCTTAAGCATCCCATAAATCATATTTGACAAAACCACAGAATCCATGTGACTTGTCCTGACTTTCTCTTCCTCAATGCTTATTCCAGATTAGAGCTACTCCCTTATGTCTAGCCCATGTCAAGCCGGAGGGATGCTGACATGCCGCACAAGCAATCAAGGAAGTTGTGCCCCAGCAGGTCTATTGGGACAATCTCTTGGCTGGGTTTGGTGAGAATTTCTTCTAGTATGTTCCTCCTATGTCAGCTCATATTCTACAGGGGACATATTTCCAAATGCTCTCAGTACTTTCCTAAACTGTGTTCTCTACTTTATAGATCAGATTGAAAGTAAGATTTATGGATTTTGAATGTAGTAGCCTGGGATACGGACTACTAAACCCAGGTTTTCCAGACCTCAACTAATTAGCTTTGTGCTTTTTTAAAATGGGAGAACCAAGATCATTTGTCTAGAAAGAATGGACTAAATTTTAAACAATTTAACTACCAAGTTTGGAACATAAAAGAACGATCATCTGGGATTCTTGAGTGTTTGCTATAATCCCCACAAAAATAACAAGATATATCTTTTCTATTGTTTATACAGATCTGATAAAAGTAATTTTCATTATTTGATTTAACCTTCTGAATATTGTTCATTCTGAACATATGAAAAGAGGATTAAAAGACTGCAGATGATACTCATTTTTTTTTCTGAAATCAGCCTTCTGATGTTATTCTTGATATTTTTAATGAAGACAAGGAGACATTTTTAGTGTTTCAACTTTGGAATGAAGTCCCAAATCTTAGACGTACTTGTGAACTGTAGAGCTGAAGGTCTTGTTCATCATGGTGTAGATGCATTAAACCTTCTCCAGAATGAGAGTCTGTTGTTCACCAATTATCCTCCCCCAAAAAATAAACACTTAGAAAAACATTAAATTCAAGCCTGATCCCTATGTATTGAGTACCAAAATTACAGTCCATACAATTTTAATGTATGTTAGTCCTGGCTATTTGGCTGCTACTACCAATAGCAGTTAACATTTCTTGGGTGCTTCCTGTGTGCACAGCACCATTGTAAGTGCTTTAAGTGAATTATCTCAGCTTAATCTTCACAGAACCCTAAAAAAATTGGCACTATGCTTATATCCATTAACAGATGAGAAAAACCCTCCCTTATTTCCTTCCTTCCTCCCTCTCCTGCCTACTTCTTTCCTTCCTTTCTTCCTTTCTTACTTCCTCCCTCCCTCCCTCCCTTCCTTTCTTCCCTTAACCAGCCGGTCTGACTCCATGTGCTACATGATTGACCACCATACAAACTGCTTCCTCATGAAAAGGGCTCTTGTCTAACGTTACTTGTGTGTTGTCTACAGTGATTTGTATAGAACCAAGTACAGGAGTGCTTAACAGAAACATAGGTGATGGATTGTACTTACCCTGGCGGGATTCTATAACTACCCTGTAGGCTGTGGCATGACGCTGCATCTGCCACTGAGCACACAAGCTGGTCATTTCAATCTGGTTGGCTTGGAGATTGGTCACACCCAAGAACCCTACAATGAAATAGAAACACAACTGTATCCCGCTTCAGATAATGCTACAAATGTCCCCAAGTCTGACATGAACTTATGGTAAAATTTCCACTCAAAGCTCCATACTCAGAGGTGGGAAATCCATCAACTTGCAATAAGTTAGAGTACAAATGATAACTAATATTTTATGACTTGAGAAAACAGGTTGCAAAACACTGCATGATATGGTCTATGATATTTGTAAATGAAAAAGGAAATATATATTCACAGGAAAAAGACAGAGGCAATGGATAGTGAAATTATGAGCGATTTTTAATCTTCTCTCCTTATTTATTTGTGTTTTCTAAGTATTCCACAATGAACATATAATACTTTTATAATAAAAAAGCAAATACGGTATGTGCTTATCAACCAATGAGATAGCCATGGCTTAAACAATAGGGAAGAGCAAAACAGACATAATGGAAACGTTGTTAATCTTTTAATATTACCATGGCTATCATTCTCAGGAGTGGGGTAGACACTGTTGATAGCATCTAGGATTATTTTAATTAGCACACAGCTGAACCGTTTTTATTTTGGTCATTTATGTATTATCTTTAATGTGTATTAAAAATTCTAACCTTCTGTTTTGGCTAATTACACGAGTTTTGAAAAGTATTTAGGTCAAACACCGTAAGTTGATTTGAAGAAATACGTTAAACAGATGGTGCGGAGGTGTAACAAACTTCAAGAATATGGAACATACATGCTGGAGTTTGGAGAACACTGCATTATTCCGTGGGTGTCTGGGAATGGTGTATGCCAATGAGAAGTCCCAGATGGTAGGCAGGCAGCATTAAAATCCTTAAAAGAGTAGAGAAGAAAGTCCTCGGAGTGTGTGTGTGTATATGTGTGCGTGTGTGTGTGTGTGAGTGTGAGTGTGTGTGTGTGTGTGCGTGCAAGTGGGTGGCGCAATGGCTCTGAGAAAAGACAAACTTCTCCCTGGCCCAACTTTCACGTTGGCCATGTCAGGCTACAGGCTGTTTGGAAAATTTCACCTCATTTGAAAAATGCCAACAAAGATTTTCCAGAAGGAAATCCTATCTGCAATGGTCAAGCCTATGTGAAAGTCAGATGCTGACACGCCACCTACCAACCAGGACTCTGAGCTGCCCTCAGTAAAGAGCACATCTTTCTTTCCAGGAAACCCCATCCAGAAAGGGCAACACTGAGGAAAAGAAAAACCAACCGCCCAAGGGAAGCAGGGGTTGAGGGACAAGTAACAGTGAAAACAAAGCAGCAAAACCCCCCGTGGGGCCGCAGCCACTGGACATGGCTCTTACATGTCTTCACCAGGCCTGACAGGGCGTCGCTGAAGCCGGAGGCCTGGGAGGCAAATATTTTCACGTTGTAATCCATTCCGCTGAGGAGGTTTGTGATAAGAATGGTGTTAATGTCAGCTCCCACAAAAGTTTCCAGTGTTGGGCCTGCAACTAAAGGAAAAAGAGTATATATTTTAGTTACCACAGAATATGGAAAAATGGAAGCACTCTTGGAGCAAACTGTACTCACTCAACTGCTTTTTGGTTGCCTGGAATCAGCAAGCAAATGGCAGGACCGAGCTCTGAAGCTAGTCCCAGCTAAATCCTAAATCCTACATATGTGATCGCCATTTGTTATGTTAGGAACCTAGTCCTTTTCCCAAATACAGTTTTTGCCATCATGCTTATTTTAAAAGTTGATTCAGCTCAAAGTCCACTGTCCACCACATTGTGAGCTATTATGTTCTAAAAGGCAAATCGAGGCACTTGCCCAAATGAAGAAAGAATTCTTAATTTTCCCTTCTTAGACACCCAACTTTGTCCCCAGCTGGCACGCAAGCAGCAGTAACAGCAAGTTTTATCATGAAGACCAGGTCATACCTTGCCACATGGGGACCAGAATAAGTGTTACCCTATCTACTTCTTTTAGGATTTTTAATACCAAATAGATGATGATTTTATCCCAAGGCCCTTGATCATCTGGCTTTTTCTGGCCTTTACATCTTCACCTCTTTTTCAACCCAGTGGGGTCTTTAATGAACTATTAAAAACCTTTCTTGCTAAATCCTATACAAATTTATTTACTTCCTACCTCTCTTACATGCTCATTCTTTAAGAGCTCTGAGTTAGTGACAAGTTCCTAAAATACTCACTTTCGTCCAGAAGACCCCTTCCGACAATATATTCATACATTTTGGTACATATGTGTTAATAGTGATTTTCCCATTCCCCAGACAAACAATGCAAATGACCATGTACAGTTCTCCCACTTGGCCTAGAACAGGATTTTTTAGCCTCAGAACTATTGACATTTTGGGCTGAATAATTTTTTATTCTGGTACAGGAGAGTACTATAAATTGTAGGATGTTTAGCATACCCATTAGATGCCAGGAGCGAGTCCCCATATCCCCGAGATGCGACAATCAAAAATATTTCCATTGGGGGACAAATTATACCTCCTGAGAACCACTGGCCTAAAACAAAGCTATCTGAGCTCAGGAAACTTGATAAATATTTGTAAAATGATGCAAAGAACAAATTCAGCAAGGTTGCCTTGCAAATTAACACATGCCTCAGGCCTAAAGCAAAGAGATAAAAAAATATTGGGATGGTTCACAAAGAATCAACCAGGAGCAAACTAGTGCATCCATGGTCTATTTTTGCTATTTATTTTCTTGGTTTGTAAAGATGTTTGTCTGGAACAATTGGGGATGGGAGTAGCTTAGTTGTATTAACCTGAAGACAATAGCACCTGAATAATGAGACACAAGAGAACAGACTGAAAATTGATAGGAGAAGAGCAACATCTCAGATGACAGATTGAGACTAATAGAATTTTTGAAGGCAGAAAGCATTTTTTTTAGTGGCCCAAAGAATGATTTTTTAAATTTCCTGCCAAGTTAAGAAAAATAATCAGAGAACCCCTCTCTGCTGAACAACCAGAGCACTGAAGGTCCAGTTCTAGAAAACTGAGAAGATCCTTATAACATGTTTATACTTCCATAAGCATGCTAAGTGTAGGGAGATGGTACTGTAAGAGGTGCTGGTGCACATGGTCCACTCTTCACAGGCATACAGACCACGGATAAGATCACCCCTATTTGGGTCATTCTCCTGCCTTTATGACATAACGGTGTGGGAGGTAGAGGAGAGAGGGCTCTCCTTATCACAGTAGCTAAGAGGCTGATGGAAAAGCATTTTACTACTTTGATGAGTTTTATCCCTCAATATAGTTTGCAAAATATGGAGATTGGGAAGCTGGAAAAATGGAATTTTTCCAATTAATCCAAGAAGTAAGAAGTAGAAGAGAAATTCAAAATTAGAGATTCCAAATGTTTAGTGCTTATGTATCCATTGAACCATAAAGCTTCCTATTCCTGCAGAGTCAAGGTTTCCTGAGGCTGTTTCCTGGTCTAGGGTATGATTAGGTCAGATGCACACCACGTATATATTCTGCTCATTGACCTGCGCAGTAGTCTTCTACGTGAGATTATACCTTCATCATTCTGATAATATCTACCCTAAACAAACACTGACCATGCTAGAAAAACCTTCTTTTCAGAACAGGTAAAAGGCTTTTCCTACTTCCTTAAAAGAATTAATAAAACCAAGCATACATAAAATGTTAGAATAAAATAATTTATCTTGAAAGACACTTTAAATGTCTACTCATGACACCAATAATATTACAAAGCATTACTTACCACTGACGGGTTTGTAGACAATCCTATAGCCCTTTACAGGGGCAGATGGTGGATCCCATGTAATTCGCAACCGGTTATACCATTCCTCTGACACCCGTAAGTTTTGGGGAGCAGAGGATGGCACTGAACAGGAAAGAAAAGGAAAAATAGGGATTCAGTGTACTTTTCTTCTGTATGACCTACACTGTTGTCACCAAAACCTAAGCTATCTTCCCACAAGGTTAAAAATATTTACAAGGGAAAGTGCACTAAAACACACAGTAAGAAGCTTTTGACAGTCTGAGGTTGTTTTAAATATTAAATATACAGAAAAGAATTGCTTTTGTGACAAAACACTTTTATCTGAAATTCAGAAGTTCATTCAATGCCATTTTGATCCACTTTCCTTCAGTTAATTTTAAGTAAAATTGAGTTGAATAGTGTTTATTAAAAATTTCTGTCAACATGCCACTCAGTTCCACTATCAAAATACATGTGTACAGCAGTATTGAGGGTGATGGTCACACAATATTAACAATGATTCTTCTCAGAGGTAAGATTCTGGTGATTTTTTTGCTTTTATCTTCATATTACCTATATTGTTTGAAGTTTTATATTATTGTTTATCAATTTTTTATCAAAACAAAGTCATTTTTTATGGAGGACCTTTGCAAAATTTTATGCCTATTGATAGATATTATCATTATTATTTTTTTTGTTGTTCGAATTTAGTTGTGTTGACCACTGCTTAAAATAAGTAGACCATCCACTAACACTTTGAAATAATTCTATTTTGTTACATGTCATAGCATTTCTAGAATGATATTTAAGTCATATTGCTATAGCAATATTCTTTAAATAGTCTTTATTTGTGCTAGGGAAATACTACTTGATTTTCTTCTTTAGTTGTTTAAGTTTTCAAATAATTCTAGTTTATAGCAGCGAAATACCAAACTATGCTAGAAATTCCAAGCTAAAGGTCAAATCAAGGCACCAATGTACAGGTAAAAGTGAAAAGCTTGAGACCCCCCTACATTTCTGCTCTTCGCCTTTCCTTCTCTCCTTCTACATGACCCCATAGCCAGTCTGAGGATTCACAACCCTCTGGGTGATCCTTAGCAAAACGTGCAGGCTTGGTGGGAGACTGGGTGGAGGCACACCTAGCTCGGTCGTGGGGAGGGCGGGAGCGATGCCAGCGCTATTAAGTGAGAAGACGATACCTGTTTGCTTGGTTGAGTAGAAATTAAGACTCTGGGCTGCAGAATTTTAATGGCCTGCATGGACTTAGTTGAAAACTCCACATTTAGGTGTCCAGGTACAGAATTCAGCCCTTGACATCATTCTGCACCTAATCACATGTAACTGTTTGGTAATTACGGCAGATTAAAGATAGTCACACATATTTTTGACCCTCTTTTCATTGAGAGGCAGAGGCTACGACTCTCTCTCTTTGAATCTGGGTGTGCTCTGTGACTACCTCAACCAACAGTCTGCAGCAGAAGCGACACTCTACTAGTTCCAGGTATAGCCCTGAACTGTCCCAGCAATTTCCACTTTCTGCCTCTTGGAACTCTTGTTTTTCTAGTCCTGAGTGTCCATGTAAGAAATACGACTACCCTACTGGAAAGACCACATGGAGCGGCTCGGAGACGAATGGAGAGAGAGACTCAGCTGAGTCCAGCCTTCTAGCTGTCCCCACCAAGATGCCAGGCCTGTGGGTGAAGTTGTCTTGTACCCTCCAGATCAACCCAGCCACCAGGTGAACACCACCAGGTGATGTTAATCAATCCCATATGGAGCACAATTATTTCCAAGCAAGCCCTAATTTCCTGACCCACATAATAGTGAGATAGAATAAAATGATCACTGTTTTAAGCCATTAAGTTCTAGGGTAGTCTTTATGCAAGTATAGACAATCCTAACAGTAATGAAGACAAGTAAGACTCTGTAGAGCTTTAACCAAGGGTTCTCATGCACCCTCCTCACTTAATGATCATGGCCAATTCATCTAAAACAAAGGTTGTATGGCACTTCCTCTGTGCCACACAGAGCTGTGGGAGCTTGGCACACAGAGGTGGACAGGATAGATGAGGTCCCAGGATCTCATGATGCTTGTCTTCCAAGAATGGGAGACAGACGACAAGCAAGTACATGAGTAAGCAAGAAAATACCAGAGAGTCAATAATGTCATGACATGAGCAAAAAACAAACAAACCAAACAACAAAAACCAGGACAATATCATAGAGAGTGGGAGCTACTTTGCATGGCACAGTCAGAAAAGGCTGAGGAGGTGACATTGAGCTGAGAGCAGAATGACAAGAAAAATGCAGACACGCGAACATCTGGGCAAAGATATTCCACATGAAAGGAAATCACTACTACACAGGGCCTACGGCAGGGAAGACCCTAAAGAGTCCAGTGGCAAGCAGGAAGGAAGGCCTGGCTGGAGGAATTGCTAGGAGGTGAAATCAAAGGAATCAGCAGGTTCCAGCTGATACAGGTTTTATAGGCCGTGGGAAGGATGCTGGATTTTATCCTGAGTTCAATGGTAAGCCACTGAGCCAATGGGTGGCTTAAAACAGAAGCATGACATGAGATCATTTTCATTCTGAAAAGTTCCCCAGGCTGCTGCAAGGACAATAACGGATGGCCAGAGCGGAAGCAGCAGGACCCAGCAGGAGGCAAGTGCACTCATCTGGGCAAGAGGGACAGAGTGTGGCTTGGACTGGGGTGGACCCATCAGATGAAGAGAGAGCGGACAGGCATGCAAAATGCATTTTGGTAAATCAATAGGATTTATGATAAATTAGACACTAGAGGAGAAAAATAGAGTGGTTTTTCAAGCCTTAGTTTTTATAGAAAAGAAACTAAAGCCCAGAGCAGTTAAGCAACTTGCCCAAAGTCACGTAGCTTATATGTGTGAAGACAGGATGCAGACACAGATTTTCTGTTTTCAAATCTCTTTTGCTCTTTTCATGACATTATACTCTTTCAGGGTACACTACAGGGGACAAGCATTTCCAATTAATTAGTAGGCTAGTATTGAAAGGAAGAAAGCGTCACTTACAGGTTTTTCCAGGGGCAGAGACACTGACGCCTTCTCCATCTGTGTAGATGGGAGTCACCGTGACTTTGTATTCAGTGTTGGGAAGCAGAGGCTTCAGAAGGAGATTGTTCTGGCTTCCAGGCACCATGACCTGAACAGAAAAGCAAAGGACCATGGACTCAGTGAGATCCCCTGTTCTCATTGATCTATAACTTTAGGCATTTTGAAATAACCAGAAGCAAGGAGATGAGCTCAGAGAGTAGTGAGAAAAGAAAGGGCATTCGTGCAAAAGCGTTTGTCTCTGAAATTCCCGTCGCAGTAACCCTTAGTTTATAATCACTAATATGGAATGTTTAAATTTGAAGATCTTAGGCTCTAAGGAATATTCTTTTCTCAACATCTTCTCAGCATTTGTAAAGTATCCAGAAGAGAGAATAATGGTCTGTTTAGCTAGCAGGTGTTTATGGACAGGGAGCATTCATTCTATAACCCAGCCTGCTGCTTATCGTTTTTGATTCTTCTTAAGTATCCTCTTGCAAACTCAACCTTCCATTTTTTTCCTCCTTCAGAGATAATCATACCCCAGCATTTCCTTCTTTCAATTAGAAAGGATGGATCCTGGCCAAGAGCAACAGAACCATGCACTGAAGCCAAGTCCTCTGAGTTGAAGCATATTTACCAGCACACTAAAGAATGTTGCAGCTTTTTTTTTTTTAATTTCTGAAAAGAGATGTCTTCCTCAATCTGGACTCACTATCACTGTGTCTAAAAGGCTGCCAAAAAAGAAACGCAGCAGTGGGGTGGACGTCGCACAAGCGTGAGTGCAATGCACTGTGTGGCGTGACAGTGCAAACTCCGGCATCCCGGGGATAGTGTGGACGAGAAAAGCCACATGTTCTCAATGCTGAAACCGCAAAACTTTCTGTCTGTGCTCCAGTCGTTAGATGCTGGCACATCACTGGGCCATTTAAGGAACTTAATCACGGCTGGAAAAGCGCTAGGATGTTAAGAACTGACCCAAACAGGTTTAAGGGAGTCACAAGACCAAGACAGCTGGAGATACTTTCCCATTCAAGGGCTGGGTGAGATGCCAGCAGGCAAAAGGCGGTGCTGTCTACTTCTGGATGAAGGAAGGAACCTATAAATCATGGAATAAGCCCTAGAAAGCCTCGAGTTGAACCCAGAAGCAGCTGTTGCTAAGAGATTGCTAAGCTCTTAAAAGCAATGTTTTTTTTTTTAATATGAAAAAGGGAAGTCTGAATTAAGTGATTTTATATTGGATTAATATGATTTTGCTCCTCATAGAAAGGCACATTGAAATGCACAGGGTCGTATCGATGTGTGGACTTGGGGTCCTGGGAGTGAGATATTTTAAAAGAGGATCTGTTTGATTCTAGGATGATTTAGACAACCCTGGCACTAAAGATACATAAAAGAAGAACTGGGGTTGCCCTGACTTGTCTTGTGCCATCAGTGTAGCTTGCTGCAGGGTGTTTCTCTTAGATGTAACTCCTCTGGTGTGCAGAACATGGGCATTCATTCCAATCTGTCTATTTAGTGAACCACCCATGTTGATGTTCCTTAAGTAAGTTCATCTCTCAAATTGAGACGCACATGGCCTAGGAACCAATCAGATTTAGCCTGTGGAGTACCAAAACACAGTGTGAATATTTTGGAGAACTCATTTAGCTTGCCAGTAAGTAGCTGCTGTGACTTATAATAATGACCCTCACATGCCAGGTGCTGTTTTATGTATTCTAATACAGTATAGGTTAAGTGTCCCTTAGCCAAAATGCTTGAGACCAGAAGTATTCCAGATTTCAGATTTTTCTGGATTTCAGCTTATTTGTACATAATGAGATATCTCAGGGATGGGACTCAAGTCTTAAACACAAAATTAATTTATGTTTCATATATACCTTATTCATATAACCTGAAAGTAATTTTATACAATCTATTTAATAATTTTGTGCATGAAACAAAGTTTGTGTGAAGTCTTTGTGCAAAATTTTCTACTTGTGGAGTCATGTCAGTCCTCAAAAATTTTCAAATTTTGGAGTCTTTCAGATTTTGGATTTTCAGATTAGGGATGCTCAACCTGTAATTTGCTTAATCTTCACCACAATCTTTTGAGGACAGGGGTATCATTACACTCACTTTACAAATGGGGAAACTGAGGCCTGCAGAGCTGTTGAGTAAAGAAGCCATATTGAAACCCCAGGAATCTGGTTTGGGCCTTGCTTTAAAGTTTGCCCTATTAAACTCCAGGAATGCACTCTTTGAACCTTTTCACCCTAATGATAGTCATTCTCAAGAGTCAAATGGAAATCTCCCCTTGGGTATGCAAAGTTCCTTATGCTTGACTTCTGCTTGTTTAGACAAAGCAGAGTAAAAAAATGTGCTCCTACTAAAAACAAATGCTGTGGGTCATAGCAGATGGTGGTTTTATTCCTAAAACAATTCCATAAAATATGCTCGTGGTTAAGTGGGATGCAAATATAACCACTAAGCTTCGTGTTTTTAATTTTTTCAGAAATGCAACTTCATGTCTGGCTCTAATATCACCCAAAGCTCTTCAGAGTAGCCTGGACCACATCCAGCAAGCTGCTCCTGCAATGGAAAGAGGATTCCCTGCATCTCATTGTGTTTCCATCTTATGAAGCTCAGTTCTAGACAGCAATTCTCAAAATATTTGTGGCAAAGGACTAGATGTTGTTGGTGGTGTCATTATCTTAATTCCAATCCCTTACAATCAAATATGTCTATAAAATACAATGAAATCAAATTGTTAGAAAAGTGATCATGTTCTTGGATTGTTGCAGCATGTTAAATAGCTATCAACATCTCTAGAAAGATTAATCTTAATACCCGAACTTATCTTGTAGGAGTAGCCCTACTCCTACAATTTTGAGTAGCCTTACTCTAAAAAATTTCTTGCAATTCAGAATTCAGGTCATGGTTGTAGATTTTGACACTTTAGCACTAGGAAAGTCTGGAATCCTTTCCAGCCTTTTACAAATAATTAAGAGACCTCCCTACCCTGACAACAAAATTCAGAGCAATGTCATTGCCAGCCACTCCTCCATATTTCAAAGCAGAGTTGAAAGTCAATCCTTATAAAATATTTGATAGGTACTACAGTTTTATTTCTAAGACTTCAAAGGTTTTTTCTTGGAAATATTTGATAGATTTAATTATATCTAGAAAGTATATAAATACTTGATTTACCTCAACTGGAAAAGTAAATTTAATTTCCCTTCATTTCCATATATTTAAGCTTAACTTTGGTTTGTAATGTTATATACATAGACTATTATTCAACTTCAATACATTATCTTATTCTTTCCTCATGTAAGTTTAATCAGCTTTTATAGTCAAGGGAAATTTGGTATTCCTCTTATCTGGATACATTTCCTCTCTTGCTTTTATAATATGTTTTAGCCATCTGTCTTTTCCTGCCGTGCTTCATTATTTTAAGATATCATTTGGTCCGTGTGATTTCAAGACTTTAACATAAGTCTGCATCCATCTGTCCTACCATAGATTCATAATACACATTTACATGACACCCACCTTTTGTCTCCAGTAATAACACATTACATATGTATAGCAGTAACACTTCATAAAACACAGATAAAAATTTTCAATCAATCCTCCTCTCTGAGGAGGTGCATGTAAATTAAGTGTGCACATGACCAATTTAATAAAAATTCACTGAAGGAGCTTGATACTTAAAGAATTCTACAATAGTTTCTCTGTATAGCAAAAAAAAAAAAAAGTTTTGCATAGTAAAAAATCACCATCCAAATTTATCAATATTTTTCATTTTTATTAAAGGTTTGTTTAACTGGGGCAGAGTGTTTAAGACTTTTGATCTTTTTTTCCCTTCATCTAGGTGTCCAAGTGTTTCAAAAATAAACAGTGTGAAATGAAAGAAACTAGCAAAGGGAAAATTATCTAGTGACAACCCAAAGTAAATATTATTATTATTTTACCTGGTGTAGCTTACAAGTGCATGCATGAGATTAAATTGTTACTCTTTCCAAATTAGCAGGAATAATTCACTAAGAAGCTTAATGTGTTTCTTGGAAAGAGTAAAAAACACAAAGCAAAAAAATAATCTCTCACTCTGGCAAGTTTTGATGAATCTCCTTTTTAGGAATTAATCACAATATGAGGATAATAACAGGGAAAATAAAACATTTCAAATTATATCTTTAATTACCATTCCTAAGCACAATTTTAATTTTTTTGGAATTTGCCAATGTATGGTCTGAGTGAATTTATAATTCAACCTATTTTGTTTAAGAATTCATTAACATTTCAAAGGTATTTTCAGACCAATTTCATGGGCATTCTGGCTGTTCACAATGGACATGGCTATTCTTGGGGCTATCATTGCATTCTGTCATGTTTCCTCTCTCTGCCAGAAATAAAGTATTTTCCTTAAAGAATTTTGGGCTCAAATAATTATGTTTATGTAAGCCCATAAATAAAAATAATTTCCCATTAAAGGCTTTGTGAGTAAGGAAGGTGAATAAAAGATGTTATTCTTGAGCAATAATACATTTTGGGAACTTGTTTCCTCAAGTGTCAAAAATAATACAGCAGAGGAAAAGAAATGCAAGTAATAAAGCTAAATAAAGCATAATTTCATGACTAAAAAGAAAAATTTCTTTTGGCTACCAACTGGAGTTATCTGGTCTGGCTGGAAACATGTCTAAAACAGAATTTTCAGGTTCTAGACTAAAAGGAATGATGTAGTGTAAATTCAGAAAACATAAGAAGGCCATGGTTAAGAGTGTACCAGGTTTATCATTCAGAAAAAGAAATATAGGTAAACCAATTTAAAGAAAACTCAACACATAAAAATCTAAATCCCTGAGGGAGACACCCAGCCTTAAGAATAAATTAGAAATGACTATAAATCTGTTCAATACGAGTTGGTGTCAATGAAAAATATAACTATTTGTTAATAGATGGCATTTTATTAGGGATACTTCAATGATATGATTTAAAAGACCTTTCTTACATGCTTTGCTTAAAAGCTTTAATTAGATTCCTGAGGGCAAAAAAGTTTATCTATATGAAACTTTTATAGATGTATATACATACATATATACAGATACAAGTGTATGACCTTTTATGACCCAACTTTGGTGCTCTCACAGCTGGTCAAGGCATCAGAAATAATACTGGAAATAATGTTCAGAGGCTTTATCAACTTGAAGCAAGCTGTACGTGGAGCAAGTTTTGGACATAGAAAGGTCCTCAAGAAATCAGTAGTGAAGTTTGGATTAACAGGGAACATTAGTTTCTAGAGATGGCAGAGTCACCAAGAAATGAGTAGTAAAGCTTGCATTCATCTCTGGAGATAGCCTTGTTAGCTCTGTTAGTAAAGCCCGCGGAGTTTCTAGTGAGCTGTATTTATACAGACCATTCCTACCACTTCTTCCGCAGGGTCCCCTTGAGCTGTCAGGTAGGTCACCCTAAACTGCTGCACATTGCTGTCAGAAATGTCCCATTTTACCCGCAGGCTGGAAGTGGTTTCATCACCTACAACCAGGTTTCTGATTCCTGTCTGGAAAACTGGAATAAACACAACCAAGGATTAAAGAACTTTTAACCCATCATATTCCAAAATGAGCCACAGAGACAATTCGTGGAGTGGCAACAAACATCATTTAGTGTTACCTCCATAATATAGACCCACATGAAGCAAGAGCAGCTCTGCTTTAGTTGTTAATGAGGAGTCGTGATACCTACTAGTAGCAAACAAAAACGGGTTTAAGAGATGCTCACAAGATGAGCCCAAAGAGCCCTCAAAATGATCAGCTTTGTATATACACTAGTATGGAGAACTGGGGAGAAGCCCTTGGACTAGTAAATCTGCCCTCGGAGTCCGATGAGGAGCATGCTCACAAGAACCTCACACCAGTGCTCCTCACACCAGTGCTCCGTGGAGAAGTGGGCGTGGTAGCCAACGTGTGCAATCCAGCATCCAGCACACATCCCATCCACGTACCCCCAACCCAATTTCTGTTTTAACTCTTGTCACTCAAAGCACAAATCTCCACCCAGGCTGTCTTTATCCATTCAGTCCACATGGATATTATTTTTTCTCTGATATTTGTCCAAACTCCTTTACCCGTGTTCTTGGGCACATTTATGCTCATCTCCCAAGGAGCCTGCTCGCTCGTTTGTTCCATTTTTTCCTTCTCCCTTCTACCCTGACTTCCTTTCTTTCTGTCTGTCTCTTCTGACTGCTCTTTCTCTTCATTCATTTAATAATTCATTCAGAAAACATTCATTTAACTTTCCCTGTATGTCAGACTGTGTTAGGCCTTCGAGATATGCAGTGATTAACTGTTGACAAAAATACTAAAAGGGTCACAGAGGAAGTAGGAGATTGACATTTACCTGGAAAAATTGGGGGTGGGGAATACCAGGCAATAGGAATAGGAGGGAACTTCTCATATTCAGGGCAAGGAGTTCTGGATGGCAGCAGGAAATGGGGGAAGCATAGGAAAGATGGTTGATGCCAGGAAGGGAAAGAAGCAGTACCCAGGCAGGAAGGACCTGCATGTTATGATAAAGAGATTTTAAGGCACAAAGAAGGGCTCAAGAGAGATTAATTGAAGAATGAATGAATACATGAATGGGTAATGGAGAGCCACTGATGTGTTTTAGATAAGAAATTAAATATTACCAAACTTGTGTTTTTCCTAGTTGACTCTGACAGCTAGTTGGAAGGTGTATTACAGTGGAGGGGAAAGCTAAGCTGAAGGAGGAAATAGCTGATGTAGAAAGAACAATAGACCAGCCAAGTCTCAGTTACCCAAAGAAATGTAAGGAAAACATGATATGAATAATTCTCAACAGAGAGCAACAGGAGAAGTCACTGAGATAAAGAGGAGGGCAAAGACCCCTGGGGAGGTTGCTATGTTAACATCCTCTGAAAAGTGAAGGGGAATCCAAGACAAAGATGGAAAAGGAAGAGAGATGTATCAGTGAGATTGTGAACTGCGAGATCGATTGGTAGTTAGTGGTAAAGAAGATGTTGAGAGGTTCCAAGAGAAGTGAAATTTGAACCAGAGAAGTGTGCCAGAGAAGAAAAGGAGGGGCACATCTTTTTCTAAGTAATAATATAAAATAAATAAAGTTTGGATAACATAACTTCTGTTTAAACCAAACTTTTTTAAAATGGGTAAACGGGCTCCTATTTAACCTTACCTGAAGTCACAGGGCTGGTAGGTGCTATGGTCATAGCTGGTTCTGTCCAAACACTGTCAACTAAAAAATATTCATTACTTAAAAATTCTGTACAGATAATAACTCTATATATTTGTGTACAGCATTTTATAGCTTTCAAAGAAAATTTCACCACCAGTATCTCACTTGCTTCCCACAACAAACTCCACTATGGTTGGAAGACAGAAAAGTGAGTTGTAAGGTCAACATATTTGTTCCACAGATAAGGAAACTGAAACCCAAAGAAGTTAAAATTTCTCATCCCAGATATCAAACTTCACACAAACATTCAAAATACACCTACAAAATTGTGAAACCCCCCAAGTACTTTGAAACAGGGGCATAGCCATGATAATTAAAGGAAATTAAACAGTGCTGTAGACCGAGTTGTGAGAAGGCTGCCAAACAAGACCACCAAGGAGTACGATGTGCTTGGGCAATCTTCTATTGCTCTTATCCACCCTGGGCAGACAGCAGAATGAAGCGGGTATGTGGATCTCTGCTCGGATCCCCGTTTCAGGTCAACACACCCATCCACCTGGTGCCGGAACACCAGCTGCCAATGGCTCACAGCTCTGGGAACTGCCTCGCATAAGGTCATAGCCTCTGTCAGGGGATGGGTCACCTCCAGTGCTGCGGAATCAGGGATACAAAGGCTCAGCCCCTTGCCTCACTTTGGGACAACTCAGAAGGGTCATCCCAGCTCTAGAGCTCCTAATAAGATCAGCTGAGGACTCAGTTTCAGCTTCTCCTCATGCCCTGTCCTGCTGTCCTCAGCTCCTTACATAAGCATCTCCCAAATGCACTCTTCAATAAACCTTCTGGATGCAATTTTCTGTCTCAGAATCTGATTCCAGCAAACCCAATCTAAGACAATTTAATATGTGGTTCATACCTCATATTTTAAAAATGAAGGGATGAATGAATCAGCAAGTGAATTTTACACAAGATTCTTGGAACCAAGATCAACTTGGAAAATTCCAGAGACTCTTGGACATGTTAGCCCTAGGTTTATTTGTTTGCCAATTTATTCATTCATAAATTATTTTATCCATCCATCCACCCATGCATTCATCCATCCATCCATGCATCCATCCATCCACCTATTCATCCATCTGGTCAACAAACATTTATTGTACAGTTAAATTGTGCCAAGTATTGTCCGAAGTGCTAAGGACTATAGTGGTGAACAAGACAGATATGGTCCCTGCCTTTATAGTGATCATAGTCTAGGATGCTAAGATGCTCCACATACGGGTTTCATTGAAGGTAAAGATACATGAAAAATTCTGGGAGACAAAGAGAAATTGAAGCCTCCATTGCCAGGACTCAGGCTGATGGAGAAGGAACCGAAGGAGTGAAGAGGTGTCAGAAGGGATGGTGGGAGTGGTTAAAGCCCACCGTGGCCAGACCAAGACTTACGCGTGGTCCCGACAGCAGTCACCACCTCACTCTCACTCCCATCGTCAAGCACAGCCAACAGTGAAACTTCATACTCCGTGCCAGGCTCCAGGCCTTCAATGACATATGAGTCCTGCTCTTCTTTTAGGGCAACCTGAAAAGCATTTGGTGCTTAGTAACTAGGCTTATTTGAATAAAAAGGGGGGGGGGAAAGACAGAAAAAGGGAAAATGTTATTCTGAGCATAAGCAAGAAACAACCGAGCATAAAGAAATCCAAGGGTGCTAAAGTCCATTTTAAAGTCAAGCCAGAGACTTTATTCCTTTCAATCCCCTCAGGAAATAAATTAATAATATAGCAAAAGTGACATTTTAAAGTTTTATTAAATGTCATTTATTAAAGTCATAGAAGCTGAATGTATGTAAGGTATATAACTAAAGCCCTGGCAACCATTCATTTTAATCTTCGAAAACTCATATGATTTGACTTTTATAGAACTCCATGCCATACAAAATATTAATTACTTCTGGGATTCTCAATATAATTTAAAGTGAAGACCAACCCCAATGCAGCAGTCGGTATTCACTCCCAGACAAAATGCTGCAGATTGATTTTCAGTCTGTTTCAGACAACTCACCTCCTCAGTCTTCCCCCCATAGACTGGAATCCACATCAACTTGTGTAGCCCTTCTTCAGCAGAAAGGGGATGCCAGGTCACCCTAAAACTGTCTGTCGTCACCTCATCAATTTCCAAGTATTGCTGGGCTGGAACTTCCTCTGTAAGCCCAGGAAGGAGAATTTTGTCAGGGAAATGAGAAGGCAAGAAAGCCAAAACTCCAGCAGCTCCCGGGGGGCTGTAGGAAGCACAGGCTCTTTGAGGAATCTTTTGCTTTGGGAAAGCAGCACCAATCGGTCCACAGTGGCCTCACATTCTGTTTCCAGAATTTACCAACATCATAAATTATGAAAACCATGGAAATAACAGATTTTAAAAGTTTTCCAGTAATTTCCAGAACTCTTAGCTTCTCTATTTGGCTGTTTTCATTAACTATAAAAAAACAAGAGCTCCATATTCATTATTTTACGAAAATATTATTTTCCAAGTATCTTCAGGAAATTAACAAAATGGTGCCCTAGGGGCCTGAGAAACATTCCCTTTTAGCTCTATTTGCTGTAGTGGCTAAATCACTCCCTGGTAATAGATCCTGGAGAAGAATCTTCACCCTGTTAATTTGTACATACAGCAGTCATCCGAAGTGAAATATAGTTTATTAGATCTTCCACTATTTCACAACTTACACACTCTGGGATGTACAACAGAAAGCATAACATCCAACTACACTCAAAATAAACTGTCAAAGCATTGATTTTTATAATTTGGAATGCAGATATTTTAAATCTCTTTGATAGGACACCATGAGAATTCCAACTAGAGTTTGCCTTCATGAGATTTTGTGAAATTACTAAATTTTTCTGTGAACATTACTTCCCAATCCAACTTCTTTCTCATCTCTCTCTAAATTACCTTCTCATTTCCTTAATATAAGACTAAATTTGTTTCCAAGT
>NW_012148030.1:1259851-1261823 GCF_000956105.1 Propithecus coquereli
TATATATACACATTTCTAATCTTACACACTTAAGTACATTACCTATCAGTTAATTCTCAGGACAATTTTGCAATAAATATTATTCCCATTCATTACAGATATAAAGTGCAGACAACTTAAGATGATATAAATATATATAATGTTTCCAGCAAGATCTGCTGGGAGTAGCCAGTTTTTGGCTTCACTGTCTAAACTCTGCGGGCTCCATAGCTGAGTAATACACAATAACTCCTACAAGAGTTGTGCAGGTGAGCAAAAGTGCAGAGGAAGAATCAGGTAACATTAATACTAAAGAAAACAGTAAATTTTTGAAATATTCCTTTATCTTCCACAGAAAGACATATCTGGGGAAAATATTTACCAACCTCATTAGGGCACATAAAAGACATGAAGTCCTCAGGATAAGGACCAAGGGTGTAAGAAAAGGGAAGGATTAGAAAGGAGAACTTGACAACAAAGAACAGACCTTGAAAAAAGGTGCCATGAAGTAAAAGAAGATGAAGGCAAGACCTAGAAGAACGAGCCCTGATGGAAGTCACCCTCCAAGAAAGAGAAAGAATAGACACTTCTCTATCCCTGAGGGGTATGCATTGTGCCCAGTGGGTAATTTTTTATCCCTCGCTCTTCTCCCACCCTCTCCTTGTTTGAGTCTCCAATGTGCTTTATACCACTCTGTGATGACAAACCTTGATCCTACCTGAGATTAAGGGGAAGGTCACTAAGCTCACTCTATGGGTTTGCTCATAGCAGTCAAAGTGACCTTTGTGAAAATATAAAATGTCATTTCCCTACTTAAACCTTCATTGACTATCTATTGCCTCCAAATCAGAATCAAGCATGGCCTCTTATTCTTGCATAATCTGGGGCACCACCCTTCTCTTTGCCATGTTACCAATGGCCCCTGGACTCCAGCTGCACTGGCCTTCTGTCTGGTCCTTGCCTTTCTCGCCTCAGGGCCTTTGCACATGCAATGCATTCTGTCTGTGGCCCTATTCCCAGCTCTTTTAAAAATTGGGCCTTCCTCATCTATCAGGACTATGGTTAAATATCCCCACTGCAGAGGAGGTTTCTCTTTCCTCCTATCTTTCCTCCCATAAGTAGGACTATTTTCTAACAATACCCTTGTGGTTTCCTCCCTGACACCAATGACAACTTGAAATTATTTCATTTCTTTATGTACTTGTTTACCATCAGTCTCCTGCATGGAGTGTAAGCCCCTTGAGGGTGGGACCTTGTTTAGTTTCCTCACCACTGTATGTTAAATTGTATTTTTTTGAGCGAATAGAATAAGTAAATGAAAATGAAAATGGAGGCCCCAAAGAACCTTTTTGAAAGAGATAAGAAAGGGCTCATCTAAACTAAGAGCCAGTCCAGAAACCATCTACATACTGAAGGAATCAACTGTAGGTCACAAAGGGCGCCAACCCCATGGAAAGGAGCTTCTTTTTCACCACATCAGAGCCCTGGGCCACGCGGCAGGAGAGGCCGGCCAGTCCCAGCCTTTTCAGCCTCTCTAGCTGAGGCACCACACGTGGGAGTCCAGTCAAACTCCCAGATGAATGCGAGCATCATCCCAGCCGACACCACAAGGCAGAGAGGCATTGTCCCTACTGAGTTTTGCCCAAGTTGCATAATCAAAGGCTGTATTTTAAGCTGGGGAGTGCTGGTGACACAGCAATAGCTAACCGAAAATATGTATTGTCTTCTTCTGAATCCAGGATTGGTAACGTGATAGATCATTCTTAGAATTTAGTGTCTATACTCCAGCCTGGGTACTGTCTGCATGCTTTACATGCGTTAACTCACTTAATCCTTACCACAGTCCTGTAGAGTAGCTAATCATTACTCCCAATTAGAAGATGGGAAACTTTTGGAAGACTCCAAAAAGTTAAGAAACTTGCCCACGGGAAACTAGCTGGTACCTAGGACTTAAACATACGTGTTTCAGACTGTAAATCCTGTGCTCTTAAAC
>NW_012148030.1:1264073-1267619 GCF_000956105.1 Propithecus coquereli
GTTAGCAAATGTGCACTTACTGATCATCCATAACACAATGTCCCTTAGGAGGACACATTCTGTAAAATATTGTTTGGATTTAATTATAAGCAAAAGTTTGCCTCTGCGTATGAAAACATTTGCTTTATTTGGTCAGAAAATAGAAATGATGTAATCCAACATATTTCCCTTTTTGTCTTAGCTTCCTGGACCAAGATAAGTAAAAATAAAATAAAAATAACCTTGCTATCTTGCTAAAACATATTTCCAAGTAAAGAATTTCTCAGAGTATTAGTCACTGCGTGCAAGATACTATGTCTTCGTGAGTTTTTAACAAGTTTTATTATTCGAAAGTATCTTCCTACACAAAACTTGAATTATTTTTTTTCTAAATTTAGGCTCACCTCACTAGGGTCTTTCAGATGCCTGTTTATTCAAAAGCAGAGGGGTAAACTGATAACACGGCATTATTTCTAGTTTGATGCTTCCATGAATATACATAATTCCCCAACCCCATCCCCATCCCCTGTGGCAGACTGCATTTTCCAGAGACGGCCACATCAATGTATACCTTCCACCCCATGTGCTCTGCTTGTCCTGCAACTGGCATGCTTCTCATCATAGGTGGGGTCTGTGTTTCTCCCCACCTTGAATCCAGGCAGAGGCTTATGACATTCCCTACCAATGGAGTGTGGTGGCAGTGACAGTAAATGACTTCTGAGACTGGGTCATTAAAGGTGATACAGCTTCCACTAGAGCGCTCTCTCTCTCTCTCTTTGGACATGCATCAGGGGACTACTGAGCCAACTCCCTGGAAGCTGCATGCTGGAGACATCATGTGCAGAGTCTACCTGCAGAGACCTGCTCCAGCTCCCAGCTGTTCTGTCTTCCCACACCAGGCACCACACATATGAGTGGAGAAGCCACTGAGATGATGCCAGCCCCAGCCACTATCTGGCTATAACCTCATGAGTGACCCCCCAACCCAAGTCAGTACTGCATATGCAAGCCCCAACTCCTGACACACAGAAACTATGAGAGAAAATAAATAATTGACATTGCTTTAAGCCACTAGGCTTTGCGATGACTGGCTATGCAGCCACAAATAACTAGCACACACCACCTGAAAAATATTCAGCATGTTCCACAGCTTACCTCATTGATCTCAGTGCCATCTGCGTTGTTATACACAATTCGATAACCAATAATCTTTCTTGAAGTTGGATCCCAGGTTAACCGAGCACTGTTAGAGCCAACATTGGAGATTCTCAGGTTTCTTGGTGGACTTAAAGGCACTTGGCAGTAAATGGAATAGAAAATAATTAAAATTTCAAATAACATACACATAAAAGACAAGAAACAGCATCTCTGATTTCTGAACTATTCACGTATGAAAACTATCACCCAGATAATAACTTATAACCCTGAAATAACCAGTGAATTGTCTCATAAAAATTAATAATATTCTCTATTAACAAAAAAAAGTTTTCCTTGTAGAGAATAAATAGTAGTAATAAGCTACACATGCTTAGATATAAGTAAGATTTAGATAAATTTTCTATGCTTATCATTATAGCCTGATATTAATAAGAAAACTAATAGATCAAAAACAAGAACTTCTGAAGTCAACTCCTAGCTCCACCATGTGCCTCTGGCAAAACTCTACTTCTCAGCTCCACACTCTCCCACATATAAAATCAGAGTGCCCATCTGCCAGCTCCACGTGGGTATCTATGAGACATCCCAACTTAACTGGTCCAAAACTGAACCGCTGATTCCTGCCGCCTGTCTCTATCTCCTCCTCATTCAGTCTTTTCCTTTGAGCAAACGGAAACTATGCTTCCCATCACTCAGGCCAAAAACCTTGGAGTCATCCTGTATTACTCTTTCTCTCACAGCCCACTTCCAACTCACCGGCAAATCCTTCCACGTTTATCTAGATATGATCACTTCTCTGCACTCCCACTACTACCATGTTGGTGAAAGCCACTGTCTATCTCCTCTTGGCTTGGATTTTTGCCATGGTCTCCCAGCCGATCTCCTAGCTTCCATCTTCCCCCACTATAACTATTCTTCAGTGAACCCCTAAGAATTCTCCTTTAAAAACATAAGCCAGAAAATCTCACTGTTCTGCACAAAACTTTCCAAATGGCCCCCAACACCCTCAGAGTAAATCCACAGTTCTTACGATGGTTTATGTGGCCCTATATAACTGGTCCTCTGCCATCCTGCTGCCCCCATATCCTGCTACTCTGACCTTCGTTCACATCATTATTGGAACCTGCCAGGCATGCTGAGTGCTTTCACATGCCCCACTGTACTTACTCTTATATCAACCACATGCTGGAAGATTATTTATTCCTCCTTCTACAGACTCAAAAAAAAAAGTTACATCACTTGCCCTTTGTCACCCAGCTAAAATATGAGTTGAGCTGGGATTTCCATTTCAGCTGCTATGATTCCAAAGCCTAAGCCCTTCCTTCTTTATTCTGACCTAGCATTTGGATTTAGACAACGAAATATGCAGGTGGAATTATCTGGAGGATGCTAAAGTTCAATTCTGGCATCCATATCACTCATAATTATACAGGATTGAAGAAATATATTTCCTACCCCTAAATAAAATACATGATTTTTTAAGTTACAATTAGCTCTTAAGAGGTTTCAACCTAAACTAGTAGTTCCAATTCAGAATCCCAGCATTTACTGGGCTTTTATTACAGCATTTCATCTGAATGACTGTACTGCTCACATGTTGTTTCTTGTCCTGTAACAGGATCGCTGGCCTCTTCTCCAAACATGGCATAAACTGTGACTGTGTATTCAGTATTGGGCAACAACTCATTCAATTCAATATCTGTGTGGGTCTCTCCAATTTTCATCTGAAAAGAACACATGTTATTAGATCATTTGCCAATGTGCATTATTCATACTGACCTGAACTGAATAAAGGTGAGATTTCATGGAATAAGACTTTCTGTCTCCTCACACACAAGCCCTTCATCAAATAGGCTTTAGTCATAATTTTTTAATTGTCTCATGTTGTTTTATATTAGGAAAAGATACTATGGAACCGTATAAAACTGAAAGTACCCATGTGTGCTGTGTTAGGATAACTCTTTGCATCTGGACAAACAGCAACTGCAGCCAGAATCACAGTGTTTAGTATATGGTCCCCAGGACTGGGTGGGTGGGATTGAATCAGAAATGTTCTCTTGAGAGTGTGAGCTCCAAGCCAGTGTGCTGGAGGCAGGGCCAGTGGGCATTTCTCACTACTGGCTGATTCTAACCAGTCCTCTGGCTGGATGCCCAGTTTTTGCTTCCAGCTTGACTGAGCTGGGCCAGTCTTGCCACCTCATTCAACAAGGGGGCCTGTCCAGTTGGACTGCAAGGCCCTTTCAGTATTCAGAAGAGATAAACCCACCTTAACATCTAACTTGGCAATTTGCTTTTTGATTCTGGGATAACTTTTCTGACTCTTGGATTCGGTCAAACTAGCCAACATTCTCAGTTGTGTGATAACAGAATGACAGGATAGTTTTATGTTTTGGAAGGAAAAAAAAAAAA
>NW_012148030.1:1267669-1268673 GCF_000956105.1 Propithecus coquereli
GGAAAAAGTGTGTGTATCTATTAAAAAGGATTGAGTTTATTTATTAAAGCATTTGGTTTGATGCTGAAAGGACTGTATTTTATATAATTTCAGCACTGATTATTTTATTTCATCAAATAAAGACGTTTAGGTAACACTTACTTTTATTAAAATATCATATTTTAGACTATTAGTCCTGGAACCAATTTTGTTGGTAGTACTTTCAAGACACAGGAGAAAAAATTAAGGAAATGATAACAAATGACCATGATCTCATTGTTATGCAACTGTTTCTGAGAATAATTTTCAAAGACTAGCTAAAAGCTTAACTTCAGCCTAATTTTGGAAGGGATGAAGAAAGAGGCCTTGATGAGGAATGAGGGATTTGGGCTCCACTCTGGGTTCTGCTGCTGAGTCACTGCTCTTGGGAACTGGCCTCGCAAAGTCTAAAAACCGTGGCCTTTGCATTTATAAAACTCAAATGGCAGCACTTAATTCTCCATCATGTTTGTGCGCTTCCCAAATCTTTTCACGGTAAATACTATCTGAGATGGCTTCTGTCCTTAGTTTGACAAGTCATGCTTTGCCAGCATTCGGTTCTGTAAGGATTGCATGAGGTTCTCTCTGCAGAGCACTTAGAACAGAGCAAAGTGGTTCATGGTGAGCCGTTCAACAAGCCTTAGCTTCCATCATCCTGTCATTATAGTCATCACATTTGTTCAAGTGTCCTGCTTTATTTTTCTTCCTTGGTCTCCAAAGAGTTGGGGAGAGGAGTAATGCAAAAAAGACACAAAGTGAGGAAGAGGATATAAAAGAGGGAAGGTGAGAGGAAGAGGAAGTGAAGCAGAGAAATATTAATGGACTGTAAAGCAAACGCCTTTATAATTAATTACATGTTATGTACTAAGTAGATTTTACTTGGGACAATTTAATGGCCCATTGCAGAATGTTTTTAAGGATTTTCTAAAAATCCAGTGGCTGCATCGTCTATAAATAGAAGCTTAAATCCATAGAAGTTCTATCAT
>NW_012148030.1:1280450-1289602 GCF_000956105.1 Propithecus coquereli
GAACTGCATATAGGAAAATAAATTATATAAAATTTCTCTAGAGCCATTTGGTAATATGGAGTATAAGCCTTAATAACTTGCATACCCTTTGGGGAAAAAGAACACTATTTGCAGGAATTTATCCTGAGAAAATAATTGAACAATCATGTAAAGATGTATGTTAGAAATATTCACAAAAGCATTATTTATACAGCAAACTATCTAAAAGTTTAACAGCATGAGGTTAATTAAACATGACCTGTTCAAACCCACAGTAGAAGACTATGCCTATATAAAATGACTAGATAAAATATTCTTTAAATGTATGGAAAGATATCCACAAGAAATGAAATGAAAACAGTAGATTACAAAAACATTTCCATTTGTGGTATTAAAAATGCATTGACAAAGACAATTTAACTGAATGTTAACAATGGATATCTTTAGGTGGTGGGATTACAAGGGCTTTTTTTTCTTTTGCTAATCTGAATTTTCTAAATTTTATACATTAAAATTTTACAGTAAAGAAAATTTATTTTGAGGAAGTTAAAGATTCAAGGACTCTAGTAGGTAGCAGTTGGTTACCTCTTTTTCATCCCCAGCCAGACCCTCTGTTAGAGGAGCATAAAGGATCAGGTACCCTGAGGCCCCAGGTACTGCGTCCCATCTGACCCGCAGACTGTTCTCAGTCACATCGTACAGTTCAAGGTCGGATGCCATGGGCAAAGAAACTGTAAGAGGAGAATTTTTTTAATGTTCAGCCATTTATAAGTGTCCTTGACAAAATGGAATAATCAAGAAACAAGACTGGCCATGTTTGAAGGGTAGAGAGAGAGTAAGGATAAATTGCAAGTTCCTGGCTTAAACAGTGCCAATGAAAAACAGGAAACGTTGTTGTTTTCAAATATAGTTCTAGGCCCTCCGTAATGTGGCCCTGCCTAGTCTTCTAACGACAATGTCAAGTTCAGGGCTTTCCTTACACTTGCAGCTCCTTGTACACACTGCTATTGCAGTGCCTACAGCACTTCATTGCACTGATTTGTTTGCATGTTCTTGGTTTGCATGCCTTCCTCTTAGTAGACGAAAACACCCTTGAAAGAGGAATTGTCATTGAAATATTTCTGCACAGTGAAGGCATTAACACTCACCTTACAAAATATTGTCAGTAATAAATCCAGCAATGTATACAGAGTGGTTATCATAGTGCCTGGCACATCGTTATTAGTTTACCTTGTTATTGCATGTGTTGTTTACATTGTTATTGTTCTATCAGAGGCAGATTTTTAGATCAATTTTGCATAGAGCCTAGCATATAATAAGAAATCAATTAATGTTTGAATAACTAAAAGCCTGGGTGACAGATTAAGACCCTGTCTCTATTAAAAAACAAAAAAGATTATCTCTTCCCATGATTCTCAATTCTCTGAGTAGGTGTGTGTGCATATGTGTATTGTGTATGTATGTTATCATGTATCTGTTACTATGATCATGCCCAGGGAAGGAATCATTAGTATTCATAAGCTTGTTTTAATTACAATGATATGAACAATGAAAATAGATGTAACATAATTATTTTGGTATTCTACTGGGCAGGAGAGCTATGGAACTCCTTCTCTACTTCTACTGACAAATTCAAGCACAGTTCTTGATTCATAGTAGGCATTTACTAAATATTTGTATAATAAATGAATGAATTTATTAAAATGCATTTTGTACCCTTTATCACCAAATCTCTCTTAAACATACCAGATATTTATAACATGCTTCTCAATACATTGCACCTGCAAAACTGCAGCTATTGAAGGGTCCATCACCACATACAGCATGACAACTAGTTTCTATTAATTTGATTCAGGATGTCCATCAATACAACCTAAGCAGAATTCCAGTTTAGGAAAGGCCACCTAAGCACTGCTCTACAAAGTTAGAAATGGAGTAGAATTAAATACATACGTGTAGTTTCAGTTCCCCGTAGGCCTTCACTAGCAGTGTGGGCATATATTGCAAAGACTGCTATCTGATACTCAGTTAAAGACATTAAATTTTTCAGCACTGTGGAAGATACACTTCCATCCACCACCACCTGTTTAAAGAACAGTTTGAGGAATGAGAGTATGGAATGTCTTATATGCAGAATTGAAATCAAAAGCAAAAATATCTTCAGCAAGAATGTTTCATTTAATATTTTCTCATTTGTGCCACATCCTCTTTTCCACTGTGGCAATTGACTCTCTTTGAAATCCTACATGAACTGATGTACCTTCTATGGAATATATTCAAAAATCCCTTATTAATTCATATCTAACAGAAATTATGTCATTGCTAGGCTAATTATTATCCTGTTCACATCCATTTAATAATAGTAGATGTGATATTTTTTCCATGGAGCTTTGGGAATCATTTAAAAGGTTTATTAGTCATGAAAAAGATAGAACCATTGGAAGCACTTTGATTTTTTTTTTTTTTTTTGGTCCAAATGATTTAAAACTCCATGATCTACTTCTCTAACACTTAAAAAATACCAAAACCCTGCCATAATACTGAAGAAAATTGTGAAACATATCAAGGTCAATCAGAGGTTAGAACAACAAAAAGAAAGGGGAATTTCATCATGTTTTAACATGTTCCCTATGATTGCTGTATCAAAGGTAGGAAATGGGAAGGATCCAGTCATCTGGCAATAGGTGTTCTCCCCTCTGTTGGCCAAACCATAAAAAATGCTGGCAACAGCTGCTTTATCATGGCTTTTCCATTGCACTAATCCTCATAAATGTCCAGGAAACTCCAAACCCTGGAGGACTAGTCCATTATAGGACCACATAATTTGGAACAGGCAGACTTCCCTAAGACAGAAAGCTCAGATTCCTCCCAAGCAGAAAGAATGCACAAAAGCAAAAGGGATTCTGGCCAGATAATTAGTTACTAATACCCTTTGCTTTGGAACTTATTAATTTTAAGAAGAAACGTAAGTTGTGTTAGAAATGCATGCCTTACCAGCTCTGAGGCTTGTTTGATGAAGAAATGAGAAAAGAAAGTATAAATGCCATAGCCCAGAGAGATGAGAGAACAATATGGACACGTGGAAATGTATTTCAGTCAAATTATTTAAAACGTCTGTGACAGAATAATCTCCTTATACATACATTTCTGTCTTGTTCCCACTACTGTACAAGACTTGAGAGAACAAAAAGAATGGTTTAAAAATACTGTCTCCTATCGCTTCTCGGCCTTTTGGCTAAAATCAAGTGAAAATACTGTCTCTTTATTACCTCCTCTGGTTTTCCACCTCTGGTGGGATAATACACAACTCTGTATTTTTCCACTCTTCCTGGGGCATGAGTCCAGTTAACCATAAAGCTTCTGGCAGTGACTTCAGAAGTAATCAATTCTGTAGGTGGCCCAATGGTGGCAAGGGCTGAGGCTAAATTAAAGAAACACATCAAGTAAACCTCTTTCCCAAAGTTATTTCCTATGAACCTAAGAAATGCCATTAGTCAGCAGTGACTATTGATTTCATACTGCCTCTAAGATTTCCATCTTTAGATATGTTGATTAAGTTATTCATTCTGGCATTTGTTCATTCAGACATTTAAGTGTGTATTAGGCACCAGGCACTATGCTAGGTTCTGAGGATACAAACTTAAATAAGACATAGTCCTTGACTCCAAGAAACTTTCTTCAATTGAATATATTGTAATAAAAACAAACATTAATTGAGCATGTATGCATCTAAACGTACTCCTCTGAGCCCTTTAGAAGTATTATCTCAATTAATTCTCCATAGTTACTATTATTGTTTGCATTTTGTAGGTGAGAGAACCAAGGCACAATGAAGTTAAATAATTTGATCAAGGTCTCACAATTAGTAAGTATCAGACCTGAGATTGATATCTGGGCTCTTGCCACAAGGAGCCTGTGTTTTAAGCACCAGAGGATATAGCCTCCATACTGAAGACTTCAATTCAACAAACGACTAATACCTAAAAATTCAAAAAGAAGAAAAAGCAACTAACATTCCGAATGTCCACTATAAGCTGAATACCATGTAAACATTTTGTGTCTATTATATGCATGTTAAAGTGAATAATGCTATAAAGATTTGGGGCAGTGCAAAGGGCAACACACCTAACCTAATCATCTGTACCACGGGAAGGGCGGAGGAGGGGACGGGTATTTGTATACACAAGGAGTGCAATGCGCACTACCCGAAGGATGGACATATTTGAAACACGGACTTCGGTTGGGGGGGGGAACCAAGGGCAACACACGTAACCTAAACATATGTACACCCATAATTTGCTGAAAAAAAAAAAAAAAAAAAAGATTTGGGGCATGCACAATCTGAGTGGAGAAGGAATACAATGTAAAAATGATAATAAAGAGTTTGAATGTTAGGATTTCTCACCCGTTAGGGGCGCTTACCCAAAGGGATCTTAACAATCAAAATAGTGAAAAACATAGCTTTGAACACTAACTGTGGCCAGGAAATGTATGACATGCTTTATCATCAACCACATGTAGAGTATTTTTGTAGGAAAAGGTAGGCTCTAAAGTAGTCCTACTCTGAAGCTCAGAAAACTTTGTTCTGAATCCTACTGCTTGGATGTCCAATCCAGCCCCAAGAGATCTGGTGCAGGCAAAGGGGGACGACAGAAAAGAGAAGGACACATAGCCAAATAGGACCATTTCACAGTCCTGGATACAACAGAAGCAAGGCATAAAACCAGACTCTTGTAAGAGAACTTGGCTACTACTACCCTCTTCTCAGATCACATCTCTATCAGCCGGTGTAACCTGCAGACCAAGGATATTGTGAGGGGAAAGGATAAAAAAATCCATGATAAATTTTCCCCCAGATAGATAGATGTACTTGACACTACTCCTTCGGGAAGTATAACTAAAAATCCTGGCAATTACATAGAAGACAAGCATAAGAAGACACTGAAAAGTAGACAGAAGATCAATGGCTGGGGGACAGCAGGACACAAGGAACAACACAGTGGTGAGTTCCCTTTTCCTGTTGGACTCCTACATCCCAGACATGGAGCTAAACTGTCTTGTAACCTGGAAACACCAACGGATACAGACAAAAAAAAAAAAAATGAAAAATAAAGAGAAGGAAGGAAGGAAGGAAGGAATGAAGGAGCAGGGGAGGGAGAGAAGGAAGGAAGGAAAGAAAGAAACAAGGAAGGAAAGAAAGAAAGAAGGAAAGAAAGAAAGAAAGAAAGAAAGAAAGAAAGAAAGAAAGAAAGAAAGAAAGAAAGAAAGAAAGAAAGAAAAACCCCAGCCCCAACAAAGCCTATTCTCTCCAGCCAAATAACGAGGAAATGGCCAGCCTACCCAGACAGAAAACGTTTAGGGAATAATTGCTCTACTCTAGACAAACAACACAGGAAAAAAAACTGTGGCCCCACCTTTGCCCATGCCAGCAAAGACTGAGTGGAGAGCCAAAAGTTCCACCCTTTCTTGGCTGTATTCAGATGCCTTAACATCAATCACCCCCCCTCACCCCAGTCAGGGTAGTGTAAGAGAAGATCAAGCAGGGAAGAGATATTCATCCCCAATAGGTGGTAATGAATCCTTCTCCCCTCAGCTCCATCTGTGATGATATCAGTGGAGACCACTCGAAGAGTCTTCCTGGGCTCCTAACCCCACCTGGTAGTAATGAGGCACCACTCGCCCTTCACTCTGATGGTGTCAGAGGAGACCTAGTGGTGAGTCAAGACTTTCACCATTGTCCAGCAGTAAGGGGGCCACTCTCACGGCAATGTCAATGGAGGCCAGGTGGGGAACAGTAATGAGGGCATCCTGCTCCTCTCATGGGGGGTATGAGTTGAAGCCTAGTGAGTAGCCCCTAGAACTGAATTAAAATGAAAATACAACATATCAAAATTTGTGGAATGCTGCCAAAGAAGAGCTGAGAAGAAAATTTATAGCATTAAGTACTTATATTAGAAAAGAAGCATCTCAAGTCAATAATCTAAGTTCCCACCTAGAATCTAGAATCTAGAATAAATAACAGCCAAATAAATTCAAAACCAGCAAAAGGAAGGAAATAATAAAAATATGAGCAAAAATTAATGAAATTAAAAACAGAAAAACAATAAAGAAAATCAATAAAACCAAGAAAGAGCTGATTCTTGAAAAGATTTTTTTTCTTAATGGACAAACCTCTAAGGTAGAAAAAGAAAAAAAAGAGAAGACACAGATTCCCAATATCAGGAAGGAAATGGGATAGCACTAGACCCTGCAGACATCAAAGGAATAATAAGAGAATACTATGAAGAACCCTGCACATATAAATTCTTCAAGTTTGATAAAATGCACTAATTCCTTGAAAAGCAGAAGTTTTCTTCCTACAATGGGGAGTAAAGCAAGGCTATTTATTCTCAATACATTTATTAACATAGTACTAGAAATCATAGCCAGTGCAATAAGGTAAAAAAAGAAAATAAAAGGTACAGAGATCAAAAAGGAAGAAATCAAACTATCTTTATTTGTAGATAATATGATTTTCTACATAGAAAATCCTCCAAAATTTAGAGAAAAATTCCTAGACTAAATAGCAAGTTCAAATAACAATGTCATAGCATACAAGATACATGGACAAACATCAATTGTATCTCTATTTACTAGCAATAAATATGTGGACACTGAAATTAAAAATACAACACAGCCAATATCACTCAAAATAAGATTAAATACCTAGGTGTAAATCTAACAAAACCTGTATAAGGCCTGTATCCTGAAAACTACAAAATGCTAATGGGAAAGAAATCAAAGAATATCTAAACAAATGGATAGATGTGCTATGTTCATGGATCAGAAGAATCAACTCAATAAAAATTTCAATTCTCCTCAAATTGATATTTGATAATTCATTTAGTGCAATTCCTATCAAAATCCCAACAAGATGTTTTGCAGAATAAAGATTATTCTAATATTTAACTGGAAGGTAAAGGAACTAGAAGGGAAAAAACAATTTTTAAGTAGAATAATCAAGTAAGGGAATTCAAGTCTATCCAATTTCAAGATTTATTATGTAGCTTAAGTAAATCAAGACTGTATGATATTGGAAGAGGGTTAGACACACAGACCCAATCAATGGAACAGATTAGAGAATCCAGAAATAAACTCACACAATTAGGTCTAACATACACTTGACCCACAAAAAATCCTGTTAAAAAATGAATCCAAGATATCAACAGACATTTCACCAAAGAGGATATACAGATAGAAAATAAGCAACTGTATATCTTCTTTGGTGAAATGGAGTTGCAAAGATGTTAAACTCAATAACCAACAAGGAAAAGAAAAATAAAAACCTAAGGGTAAAACAATAAAAAACTAACAAAAAGGCCAAAAAAAAAAAAAATAGTAACAACAATAAATGTTGGTGACCACATATAGCTCATATATTGGATAGCTCATATATTGCTAGTGGGAATGTAAAATGCTACACCCACTTTAGAAAATAGTTTGGTAATTTCTTAATGAAAACTAAAATAAATTCAACATGCAACCAGGATAGGATCTAGTCAATGTATTCCTGGGCATTATCCCAGAGAAATAAAAACTTATGTTCATATAGGAACCTACATAGGATTATTCACAGCAGCTTTATTCATAATAGCCAAGAGCTTTGACAACAACTCAGATGCCCTTCAATAGTTAAACAAACTGTGGTACATCCATACCATGGAATCTGACACTGTGATAAAACGGAAAGAGCTGTTGACAAATGCAACAGCTTTGATGAATCTCCAGAGAATTATCCTGCATGAAAAAAGCCAATCCCCAAAGGTTACATACTGTATAATTGCATGTACATAATATTTTTTAAATGAAAAATATTTTTAAAATGAAAAAAGCCTTAGAAATGGTGAGCAGATTAGTGGTTGTCAGGGTTTAGGGAGAGGATGGGGTGGGGATATAAGTGACAGTAGCTGTTGTAAAAGGACCACAGGAGTGATCCTGTGGTGATGAAATGTTCTGAACCTTGACTGTATCGATGACAATATCCTGCTTATCATATTGTACTATATTTTTGCAAGATGTTACCATTGGGAAAAGCTGGTAAAAAAACACATGATCTTTCTACATGTTATTTCTTACAACTTGGATGTGTAATTACCTCAAAATTAAACGTTTAATTTTTTTAAAAAAAGTTTCTAACATAACACTATGGAGAAAATCGTCCAGTGGTTAAAGTATCCCTCCCTCATGTCCAAAACCACCTGCCAATATACTCCCTTTTCTACTTCGATGACTAAGGTCTTAGGAGAAAAAGGAGTCTTTAAAAAGCCAACATGAAAACAATAAGAATTTTCATAATCTACAATAAATTTTTGTGCGCAGTAGTACCAACATCCACAGGACTGCTCTCTGTCACTCATTTTACCTTTAATTTCCCTGTCCTGTTCTTCCACTCTGGAGCAGACAGTCCTTGTCAGACTCTCTACAACCGTGTGCATCAGGTCAAATTCAGCAACGTTGTACACATGGGTGCTGTCCGGTTCTGAGGCGATCTCCTGCAGTTCATTCAGGTCCGCATTTTTCACCCCTTACATAGAGGAACAGAGGACGACAGGAAGGATGGTGACATTTATGCTTTATTGGAAAGAGCAACTGCAGTGGGCCTGCCCTGACCCAGTCGGTCTACATTGCAATCAAAGCATCATCTGCTACTTGAGTTTTCTTTTTTTTGGTAAGTAATGAAAATTTTATTTTAAAAACACATACATGAAAAGAAAAAATACAGCTAAATCTCGTATCTATTACATAACAAAAAACAATAGCTCTGATTCTAACAAATTATGCGTGAAGAAAGAAAATAAGCAAGAAAAGAGAACAGCAAGGATACTTATCATTGACAAGATGAAAGGTATTATGTGCCTGTGTCCTAATAAATGTCACTTGGGACCCCTATCTCAGAGGCTGGCTCACTTACCCTCCTCCCTTCTGATAGACCTGCAGTCTTGGACTTGGTCGAAAGCATTCCTCTTCAAAGAGGAACATTTTGTGTCAGACTTTTTTTTTTAAATCAGCTTCAGAATCATTTTTAAACGATTAGATATTAATTTTGCTTAGTATATCTTAATAGGAAGATGACTTGATAAAATTAACATCTGTCTTGTAGAAGCAATAATAATTAAACCAGTATTCTAAACTAT
>NW_012148030.1:1290937-1293056 GCF_000956105.1 Propithecus coquereli
GGTTTGACTGTTGCAACTGAATGGAAAAGAGAAGAAATGGTCATAATGACTTTGAAGGAATTTGCCTTGTAAGGATTTTGCCTTGGTCATCTTTGTGCCCTAGCACCCACCACAATGCCTGGCACACAGTAAATAAGCAAATTCTTGAATGAAGCATTCTATAACCACATTTCGAGTAGCAAATCCAGGAACAGGTCAGAGTAATTTTTTTTGATTGATAACTCTGAAAGATGTGCTTTTAACCTTCAGGGTGAGAAATGTTAATGTCAAGCAAATTTGACTCAATTCCTAGGACCAAGTTCACACTTATCTTTAGAACTGAAGTTACCATATGGTTAAAGTCATTTAATTTATTGCCCATTTATGTTCTAGAGGTGTGCTGGTAAATGTGGCAAATATTTATTAGTAACAGTCAGCTTTCCGCTCTGATTTGTAGTATCTGCCAATTTCTGTAGAATAAATACCCTACTGTGACTAATTTCCAGCTACCAATGTGAGATCACAGGATGCAGACTTGGCAAGAGATGTGCTCAGGTGGCCCTTGCAAACTGGTATGGGCTGGCGCCTGCACACCACTGAGACATAACACCCACCCCACCCCCTACGCACATGCACGCAAAATAATAAGGCTATAATTTACCAAAATGAAGTTCGAACATAATTTATTCTTAATTTTTTCCCTAGATTTCTTTTGCTCTTTCTTCAGTGAATGGAAAATGTATAATAGCAGTAATAGCTTACTATAGGATAATACACTTCATTTATTTGAATAATATGCTTCTCTTATGTGTATCTTTCATAACCATTTTGATTTTTAATACTAAGGGTAACAATGTTATCTTAGAAATTCTTTAGACCAGCGGTCCCCAACTTTTTGACACCACGGCCCGGTTTCATGGAAGACAATTTTTCCATGGAAGACAATTTTTCCATGGACAATTTTGTGGCGGATGGTTTCAGGAAGATTCAAGCACATTACATTTATTATGCAGTCAAACCTCCTTGCTAATGATAATCTGTATTTGCAGCTGCTCCCCAGTGCTAGCATCATTGCCTCAGCTCCACCTCAGATCATCAGGCATTAGATTCTCAGAAGGAGCGCGCAACATAGATCCCTCGCATGCGCAGTGTATAGTAGGGCTCGCGCTCCTGTGAGAATCTAATGCTGCCCCTGATCTGACAGGAGGCGGAGTGTATGCAGTGACGCGAGCCACGGGGAGCAGCGGTTAATGCAGATGAAGCCTCGCTCGCTTGCCCACCACTCACCTCCTCCTGTGCCTCCTGGTTTCTAACAGGCCACGGACCAGTACCAGTCCGCGGCCCAGTGGTTGGGGACCGCAGCTTTAGACCACTAAATTATTCAACAACAGTTTACTAAACACTTGTTAAGTGTCAAGCACTGCGTTAGATGATGGAATGAAAAGATGAAGAAGATACAACCTTACTTTCTAGGAACTCACTGTTCGGAGATGCTGCAGGGATAAAGAAAAGAATGGGAGGGAAAAACAGAGCTATAGCTTCTACAGCTGTTCTCAGACAGTACTTGGCTGGACAATAGTGGGAAACAAGCTCTGAAAAAAATGATCAGAAACAGGCTCTAATGAAATAAAATATATAAACAGGGAAACCTTTTAGGATCTACCTCCAAGGGAGAGAAACTTACCAGTACACATAGAGGGATACGCCAGTGGGTTTACCAGTAGTTCTCAACCCTGGAGATTATTTTTAATGTACAGATTCCCAGGCCCCTTCTTTCTGGATATTTCAATTTATTAGGACTAAAACAGGATGCTGGACTATGTATATTTTATACTGGCATGCAGTATATCTCACCTAACTGGTATATAATTCCAGAGTAGAGAGTATTATCTTCTGATAGAAGAAATATCTCATGGACAGCTCATGAAAAGAAGATTGCAACATATGCAATCCGCAGAGTGATAACAAACGCAGAGTGATACATGCATTTTAATTAGACTAAAGATCGATAGCAAGAATAAATATGTAAAACATAATAAAATGGACTATTCATAATAACCAATTTTACATGTCTTCAGAGCCCTGTTGAGGAATTTACTGTGGCATTTTGGTTAGTATTCCAGTGTTGCTTGGGAATCAG
>NW_012148030.1:1296286-1297426 GCF_000956105.1 Propithecus coquereli
ATAATTAATTGAATGACAGTGTCACAGCAAAAATTAGTAGGAATAAATATTTATTGATTCAAACATGCACTTTTGGGAACATGAGTATCCTGCAATTCTGAAAGTCACTTTGTAAAGAACTTTTAAAATTTCTTAAAAAGCTTCCCAGCAGTTTTACACTGACAACTGACTGCTGTTGTTAATAATAGGAAATGTACCGATTCGTGTCTTCTCTGAGCCCACGTTGAATGCTGTAACCAGGTTTTCCAAGAAAAGACGAACCAATCTGAAGTTGAATCTTCCAATACTCCATGAACCATCGACCAGGATTACAATGTCAGCAATGGCTGGAGTTTGACAGAAAAATTTCACTTCTGCAAAGCACAAACCAGAAAAGCACATGTATTACTGTTGGAACTTCTAAAAGAGAGAATCTATTTTAACGTCTTTCAGATAACTTTAGTGCTAGGAATACAAAAAGGTGCCCATCAAAGCAGCCATCCTTTTACAACCTTTCCCTTAAATGCATTTTACTAGGAAAAAAAAATTGTGGTAACGGTTGGCAGTAGAGCCAGTGTTCTGGAAATAGTTAGGAAAATACTGGCAGGTTCACACCATCCTGGCAACTCAGTCTTCTGCGTATTTCAGAAAGTAGTATCTGTGCAAAATCATCCAGCTTTGGGCTTTCGCCTGCAGATTCTTTCCAGGAAAGGTCTTAGCAACACTAGTGTGCGCCAGTCAGCCGAGATGGGAAGATGGCCAAACGGCAAAAAGGCAGCTCTCCTATTCTGATAAATCTGTGCTGGAAGAAGTGATAGAAGAGAAATATGGACTTCCTGAATTCAAGGAAAAGTCAGGGCCATGCATCTAATCTAAGAGATGTGCACAGACTTTTGCTAAAGTAGGAAGGGTTTTTGGAACATGATAATTGAAAAAAGGCCTGAGAGTTTCCTCAAATTCAGTTTTTTTGCATATTGTGTCTATGTGACAATAAGAATTTTTTTTGATTTTTTAATTTTTTTTTTAATTTCAGCATGTTATGGGGGTACAGATGATTAGGTTACGTATGATGCCCTTACCCTCCCTCCCCTCCAAGTCCAAGCTTCAAGTGTGTCCATTTCCCCGGAGGTGCGCATCTCACTCATTGTTTGTGCATATGCC
>NW_012148030.1:1307240-1309178 GCF_000956105.1 Propithecus coquereli
CTAGTGACCTTTAACTGACCTGGGGCTCATTACCATCTAATTAGCATAACGTGGGTGAAGTTTTTTTGAAGGATTCTGGGGAAGACACATGCGCAGAAGGGAAACTGTTACATAACCTAATCTGTTATGTAACCGGTTACATAACCCCAACCCATCAATCACCCCAAAGGTGGGAAACGGCAACCAATCCTACCAGGAGAAAGGCAGGACAAACTAGTGAGCACAAAAAAGACAGTGTGTGCTCAGACTTCGGGGTCTTTCTTCACTCGTGGAGACTGACCCGTTCCACTCTCTCTGGAATGTATTTTCCTTTTTTTCCCCTTATGTCTCCATCTATTTATTTACGTTAGCAAAGTTTCTCAGAACTCAGTATTTCATATACAAAATATTTGCCAGGGATCTCTGGTCTCTATGTGGAAGCCTGATGTCAAATACTCATTCTCTCACTAACTGTATGACTTCAGGTAATTGTATTTTCATTTTGTGTCATTTTGTGTAGCTTCCTTTTTCACTTTCACTTCTTATAGCTTCTTTCTTTTTCCTGGAATAAACTATGTGAAATTGCTCTGTATCTGTGATCTCTCTGCCATTGGCTCAACTCGGTATGAGTGCTCATTCTTGACACAGGGGACCAGGGAAACATCCAGACCAACCTAACAAGACTTCAACTTAAATATCACCTCTTTTCGGGTTTTGAGCCAGCCAGTGTTTGGATTAGAACATACACCATCAACTCTCCTGGTTCTCAGGCCTTTGGATTTACACTGAAACTACACCACTGGCTCTTCTTTGTCTCCAGCTTGCTGCCTGCAGAATTTACGACTCCTCAGCCTTTATAATCACATAAGCCAATTCCTGTAATAAACCTCTTTCTACACATACATACACTGTCGTATTGGTCCTGTTTCTCAGGAATACTGACATATAGTTATTTATTTATCAACGGTGGCAGACATTTTACCTTGCTTCCTTTTTTATATTGATAATGAAAAGACCTACCATTTAGTGACTACTTCCATGAGATGCTCTGCATACATCTTTTCCATGTTAGCCCAATATTAATCCTATAAGGTAGCTGTTCTTCCCACCTCATAGAGAAAGAGAGTTTAATTAACTATACAGGCTAAATAACTTGGCCACCATCACACACTGAGCAAGTGGAAAAGCTGAATTCAAATCCAAGACTAACCCCAAATCCTGAACCGTTCAACTCCTATCACAGAAGAGAAGTATTTGAAAGAGAAGGGAGGGAGAGAAGGAAGGAGAAACGAGGGGAAAGATTGACATGTCTTACAATTAAAGATAGCATGAAATCTAAGCCATACTCATTTGTCCTATATTCGACCTGGGATGAATAACACTGTGACAAGTTACATGAATATGAAGCCCAGTTGCTGCATCACAGCCAAAAGAACATTTCAGCTGTCACTCAGAGCCCTACATATTAAGAGTAACTGATAATCCTGTAAACACCACATTCATCACATTTCTCTTCTGCTCTAAACCGTAAGCAACTAGGAGAAGACATAACATTTGTCTTCAAATATTTAAAGGGCTGTCATACAGCAGAGGGATTTAAGAGTATTCTATGTGCTCACAAGGAGTGGGCAAGGTGACAGATTTCAACAGACAGGATGCCCAAAGACTGCTGTCCTGGAGAATACCAAGATCTCTGTTAACAAAAGCAGATGCAGGACGATCCTGGGAGGAGTGGCCAAGGAGTCTCACCCTTCCCCTCAACTGGCTGAACTACGGGGCTCTTAAAGTGACTTCTACATGCTAAGAGTATTTCTTCCCTCTCTACCTACCAAATTAAGCCTCACCTATTCAAAGCTTTTGTGCTTTTCAAAGCTCCCCATAATTCAACTCTACTTGATCTGTCTGTATTTATTGCCCATTTCCTCCCAATAAAATTACTCTTCTTTCCCCCAACAATAT
>NW_012148030.1:1309228-1310208 GCF_000956105.1 Propithecus coquereli
AAAAAAAAATGCCTATGCAGCTGAACTCAATCAAAGGAAAACACTCAATACGTGGGTTAGATTACAAAGATAACAAGTCTGATGTCACAGATAGAATCAGAAGGAACAATCGCATGAAGTCCGGGAGGAACAATTCCCTTTATGTTCTATACCCTCTGGAGTTTCATGATGAGGAATCCTGGAAGAACTAATGATTTCTTAACATCCTGTATCCGAAAGTTATGTACATCATTACATTAAACATTAAGCCTTCCACACTTATCTCTTGATTTAGTCCTCACAGTAACTCTACGGGACAGGTAGCATTATTATCAGTCCTGTTTGCAGATTAAAAGTGTGACATCCAAGAGCAGTGTGATTTGCCCAAGGTGTCATGCATCTAAAAAGTGGCAGAGCTAGGATTACAAACCAGGTCATATGTCCCCAAAATATATGCTCTTAACCATAGGACTATATACTGATTTCAGGAAGATACTCTACATTGCATAAATTTAGAAAGCAGGGGGGAAAAAAAAGCTTCCAATATAAAGCAGCATCTCCACAGAGCTAGCCCCTGCTGTGTCCACAGCTAATATGTGCTGGCTGCAAACGTCTCCAATTATCTGTCTAGAACTTTCTTCCCTCCCAAATGTATGCACTTAGAACTGAAGTGATGCATAAAAAGCGTTCCTCTACCAATAATTTTATACCAATTTTATTGTGCTACTGACATCAAGAGAAACTCTAAACCCATGTTTATTAATTTGATGTTATGCAACTAATTTCCTGAAGGAAATTTATTTATTTATTGAAAATATATTTACTTAGTGTTTACTGTGTGCCAACCGCCATTCTGAGCAACCAGGAACACAACAAAGTTCCCGCCTTCAGGTAGCCTAAATTCTCACTAAGAGGAAATAAATTATAATAAAACAACATAAGTTCAGATGTGAAAAAGCACTTTATAAAAGTAAACAAAATCGTGAGAAGAATAACTGTGT
>NW_012148030.1:1311052-1314047 GCF_000956105.1 Propithecus coquereli
TTAATAAAAATAGAAAAGGGGGAACTGACAGAAGAAGACTTTTTCTGCCAGGTAAACTCCTATTTATCCTTCAAAACCCAGATAACACTTTACCAACTCCATGAATCTTGTCCCACAGTCCTCAGATGGGACTCATTGCCTGCCCTTTACTGCATCTGCATTTGTACATTGTTTGTTGTGCTCATTATACTGAAATATTATGATTTGCTTCCCTTTCTCTCTCCCCGAATAGACTGTGAACTCCTTGAGAGGTGAGGACTTTTGTAGCTTATCTTTTGGGCCCCTTTGTTCAGCTCAGCTCCTTATCTACTGTACATCAATGAATGTGAATGGAATATTGAATTGTGTTGTTAAAAAAGAATTCCTCTTTTCACATAATTCATACTTCCAGCAGGGCACTAGAGAAATGAGCCATGTGATAGCTCAATTAAGTGTGGGCTCTCCTCCTACGCTGTCACACTACCACATTAGGAAAGTGGATTACAGTTATTTAGGGATCAGGGAGATTGTATCAAAGTAGGCTGTCTTCCTTGATATTTTCCCAATGCTGGAGGCTAAGTTGAATGAAAGGAGAGTGTGTACTATTTTTACTCACACTGTCTTAATACACAGTCAGAAAACCTCCCAGTGATTTCACCACAACTGGCCTAGGATTCATTTAGTGGCTTTGAATTATTTTTTTCTATGCCCCTAGCAAAATATCTAGCTAGGCCATTCATTAATCAAGACATTTGAAGGAAAATCGTGGCCACAGAACGATTTTTCACTTAAGTCTCCTGTGAGGTTAAATTCAAGCCTCCAAACCAAGAGCAAAAGAAAATCCCTAAGAATTTGGTGCAGTAGAACTCTTGGAAGCTCGCTGTTACCACGCAGAGATTGGCTCCAGCCCCATTACTGAAGATATTTTTATATTTGCCAAAAGCTCAGTGGTTCTAAAAGGGTTTTTCAATACATTGGCACATTCTGATTTTCACAACATTCCCATGAGAAGCCATTATTGTCCCTACTTTTCAGAAAATAAAATTGAGGTTTAGAGAACACAAGTACTAACTCATTGGTTATTGGCCAAGAGTGGACACCAAATCTTCTGTTTGGTCCAATACGCTTTTTCCAACCTACCATGCTGTCACTATCACAGAAGTTGTCTTCACAGAACGTAACATGGGTGTCCACTGCCATAGGAGATAACATCAGAATTTGTCCATGTAGGGGATGTGGAGCAAGCAGCTCATTTCAGTTGTATTTGGAGTTCACATTAATCAGAGTGAGATCAGTACTCATTTAATCCAATCTTGGTTGAGATAGACCTTTCAAAATATCCCTGACATATAGCTACCCTATCTAAAACAGCACTCCCCATCACTGTCTCCCTTTATCTTGTTTTATTTTTCTTCACAGAACTTCTTATTTCCTAGAAATATGTTATATAGCATGGTGGTCAATTTTTTGTGTCAACTAGACTGGGCCATGGGGTACCCACACATTTGGCCAAACATTATTACGAATGTGTCTGTGAGAGTGTTTCTGAATGATTTTAACATTTAAATTGGTAGACTGAATACAGCAGATTGCCCTTCCTAATGTGGGTGGGCCTCATCCAATTGATTCAAGACTAGAATAGAAGAAAAAGACTAAGAGAGAGAAGTCCTCCAGCCCAACTGCCTTGAGATGATACATTGGTCTTTTCATCCCTTCAGACTGTTAGGTCTGGAGGAGGGCAAACGTGTGTCAAGACAAGCAAAGAAGTGGCTAAGGGAGAGAGCGGGAACTAAATTGTTGCTAGGAACCAAATTGTGGCTAGGAACTGTTCCCTGGTGGGAACATACACAGTAAGGAGCTACTAGTGACCTTTAACTGACCTGGGGCTCATTACCATCTAATTAGCATAACGTGGGTGAAGTTTTTTTGAAGGATTCTGGGGAAGACACATGCGCAGAAGGGAAACTGTTACATAACCTAACCTGTTATGTAACCGGTTACATAACCCCAACCCATCAATCACCCCAAAGGTGGGAAACGGCAACCAATCCTACCAGGAGAAAGGCGGGACAAACTAGTGAGCACAAAAAAGACAGTGTGTGCTCAGACTTCGGGGTCTTTCTTCACTCGTGGAGACTGACCCGTTCCACTCTCTCTGGAATGTATTTTCCTTTTTTTCCCCTTATGTCCCCATCTATTTATTTACATTAGCAAAGTTTCTCAGAACTCAGTATTTCATATACAAAATATTTGCCAGGGATCTCTGGTCTCTATGTGGAAGCCTGATGTCAAATACTCATTCTCTCACTAACTGTATGACTTCAGGTAATTGTATTTTCATTTTGTGTCATTTTGTGTAGCTTCCTTTTTCACTTTCACTTCTTATAGCTTCTTTCTTTTTCCTGGAATAAACTATGTGAAATTGCTCTGTATCTGTGATCTCTCTGCCATTGGCTCAACTCGGTATGAGTGCTCATTCTTGACACAGGGGACCAGGGAAACATCCAGACCAACCTAACAAGACTTCAACTTAAATATCAGCTCTTTTCGGGTTTTGAGCCAGCCAGTGTTTGGATTAGAACATACACCATCAACTCTCCTGGTTCTCAGGCCTTTGGATTTACGCTGAAACTACACCACTGGCTCTTCTTTGTCTCCAGCTTGCTGCCTGCGGAATTTACGACTCCTCAGCCTTTATAATCACATAAGCCAATTCCTGTAATAAACCTCTTTCTACACATACATACACTGTCATATTGGTCCTGTTTCTCAGGAATACTGACATATAGTTATTTATTTATCAACGGTGGCAGACATTTTACCTTGCTTCCTTTTTTATATTGATAATGAAAAGATCTACCATTTAGTGACTACTTCCATGAGATGCTCTGCATACATCTTTTCCATGTTAGCCCAATATTAATCCTATAAGGTAGCTGTTCTTCCCACCTCATAGAGAAAGAGAGTTTAATTAACTATACAGGCTAAATAACTTGGCCACCATCACACACTGAGC
>NW_012148030.1:1317207-1317517 GCF_000956105.1 Propithecus coquereli
ATAAGTAAGTGCATCTTAAATAGTATACGTGTGGGAGATAATCTAAAGAGAATCATAAAATATTTTAAAGCTCCCTATAGTTGACTTGAATGTGTGTGCCCAATTCCATTCTCAATCCAGGTATTTCGGTTAGGGCTGATCCCACCCTCACGGCTCCTGGTGTGGCCAGTCAGATTATTGCATTTCCCTTCTCACAGTAATTGGTTCAGGGATGGGCAGAGGAATCAAGATGGACCAATCAGAACTGCTCTTGAGATGTTTTCTGAAACAAATATTAAAAAGGCCTCCTCCCATATGAGATTGACGTTGC
>NW_012148030.1:1319589-1346942 GCF_000956105.1 Propithecus coquereli
AAAAAACAAAAATAAAGAAGGTTGGTGATCTTAAGTGAAAAAATCATTGAGAGAGAAAATGAAAAAGAAATCCTATGCTACTTTTCCTCTCTGTCTCATAATCTTTTTCAATCTGGCTCTGTATTCTTGTGCAAAACTCCAAAAATAACTAAAGAAAGCTGTTTGGACAACAATGGAGAAATAGCCATTAATGCAAATGTGCCAATGTTATGCTCAAAGGCAAATACCACTTTTGTTTGCAAGTTGGTTTTGGATTATTGAAGAAACATGTACAGTAGATTGAAAACAAGTAACTATTTAACTGCACAGCAACTTCTGTTAAGGATCTCTTTGCATTTAAACTAAAATTCTAAAATATTTGAAATATGTCTGATTGTATCTGAGGCACTATCAATGTAGACTCTTATGCCAGAAAATTGTAGACTGCAGGGAAAACAAAGAGCAGCATAGTTCACTGTGCATCATGACACTACCACATCTTGGAAGAGGAGCTTATAAGTGCTGCATTAAAGCCCTGGGTAGGGAAGGTCTTTTTGTCTCCCGTGGGCCTCACTAATGGTTCAACCTCCTGGGAGCCCTAACTCTGGCCTGGATTGTCACCACTGTTTATAACTTATTTCTTAAGACAATTCTTCTACACAACCAGTGCTCTCCCAAAGTCCTCACTGTACCTGCACACACTTTATGGGAGCCCTCGCCTGAACGAGAAAGCCACCTTTTTTTCCACAAGCCTCCTGAAAGTTCTGCCTCTAGCCCAGGTCTTCATCACTACAATAAACCTGAAGATAGCACCTCCTGAAAGTGGGCTCAGGAAAGACCCCATCCATAAACAACATATTCATTGAGGAAGCCAACCAACTGCTGAAAGAATATTCCTTCTCCAAATGTTTGTTAGTATTTATCAGAACATGTGCCAATATTACCCTCACTTTTCCATTGTCCACTTCTTTGTTTTTAATTTATTTCACTCGATCCTAGGTTTTGGAAGGGCAAGAGGAATGTGAATTAGGGCAAAGAAACTGAGAAGTTAGGACAGTTTAGAAATACATAGCTGTAGTTAATAAATTCTGGGGCCAAACTCTAATCCATAAACAGAAGATAGATTTTACTTTGAATGCCATTCTCTAAGCACAGAGTGACAAAAAAATACCAATCCAAACCTGAGAACTGGCTTGTAAATCCTCCATAAAAGATATTAACAAATTTGTTTTACTTAAAGAAACACAGAAAAGATAAGTCGGAAACTAATGAGTTTGGTTACTTGGAAGGGGTGAATAAAGGAGAGTGGAAGGAATAGCAGTGATACTTCTTTTTGAGTATTACCCTTTTGTATATTTTTTTACTTTAGGAACAGCATCAATGTTTTATATACTCTCAAATTAACCCAACTGTATTAAAAATGAATAACAAAACCACAGTGAATAGGGAAGAAAAAAACTAAGCCAAGATCTTTTTGAACACATATATTATATACCCCAGACTAAAAGCAAATATTGAACTCTAGTTAATAGATTTGTTTGTCTGTTTTGTAGTGTGCACAGATTAGCAATTCTAAAACTAGTCCTATAATTGAGCATTTAAGTAGATACATTTAGAATATCAGGAGCCGTATTTCTTACTCTCTTGAAAAGGAAGTTATAAGTATGGAAAGAGGGAGTGCTAGAAGGAACCCTATGATGTGAGTAAAGATAGATATAAGATACAGTAAAATTGATTGATAGATAGATGATGTATAAATAGAGAATTATATAGATAACGGTGTGACTCTACAGAAGCAATAAGCACATCTAGTACCCACATTTTGGTTTTTAAACACCATTCTCCATGAAAAGAAACCAGGATTCCTGGAAGAAATGGTTCATTAGAGGGCTGAGCAGAAAAAGTACAAGAAGAACCTAGAATATAAAGTTTGTGCCAGAAAGTAAGAAACAGTTTAAAGAATGGTGGGAGGCAGGTTAAAAAAAATAGGAAACAGTTTGAAATAGTTCCCACTGAGCAAATCTGGAACAATTTGAGTACTAAAATAAATAATGACAGTAAGGGATTACAATCCATCAAATAAAATAAGAATCCTTTAGTCCATACTGATATAAATAGAAAAATAAAAGTGGAAGAAGGAAAAAAATCTTCTTTACAGTACAATGCCAACTAATAAATGTAGAATGAACAATGGACATAGAAAAATTATCATTTGAGAAACATCTAATAGTAACTGACTCACACAAAAATCATCAATGGATGCTAAAACAAATGGGTGAAATTTTAATGAGAAACAGAATATTTACATAGCCTCAAAATATCTCCTCCTAAGTTACCTACTTATTGCAAGGGGAAATATATATCTGGAAGACTTCACCTTAACCAGGAGTTTATAAATCAAAAAGTTAAGCTTAAACAGTCATGCTGAAATGGGAGACAAGACCTTAGACCCCTTCAAAGTGGGAAGTTGGAATCAATACTTTTCATTGTAAAGGAGGCACCCTCAAAGGGCCATAGCTTTAGTGAAATGTTAGACTAGAAAAATAATTGTTTTCCAGTAAAGGAAATGACAGTGAAGGAAAGTGTTTGGATTGGCCTAAGCTCTATGTGGGGGAAAATTGTTTCTCCTGTAAATTTGTAACCATGGACAAGCCTTGAATGTCCCACACCAAAAAATTAACATAAAATGCTTCTAGGTTGGCAGCAACCAAAGGGCACCTTTCTGGATGGTGCTCTTAAACCATGCTGTAAAGAATTCCCACATGAGTTCACAAAGCAAAGTGACACATCATACAAAGAAACAGCACTGTGAGTGAAAGTCAGTATAAAAAAGAAACAGAAGAATTTAACCCCAAAATACTTTAGATAATAGAATTGTTGGGTTCAGAATATAAAATATAACATTCAAATATCAGAATACTGAAAAATTAAAGTGTAACAGAGTAGTATCAAGTTTTGCAGACTTGATAAAAAAGCAAACATAATTTCTAGAAATAAAATATTTCCTCATTGAAAAGAACAGGCCTAAAGAGTATATTAGAAAAAAGAAAAAATAATAATTAGTCTTCCAGGTCCTGAAAGAGAAATAGAACCTAAAATGTCATTTATAAAATCAGAGAGGTAGAAAATGAGTATTAAAAAACATAAATCATCAAAAGAGACCATCATAAACTTAATTGAGAGAGAGAGAATATAAGTAGTTGAGAGAAAGAATATTTGAAGCATGAAAGGCTGAGACTTTTCGGATACTGGTCAAAGATATAAATGTTGATTCTGGAAGCACAAAGAAATCTACAACTAGACTAATTATATAGTGCAAGAGAATACCAAAGATGAAAGACAGCAAGCCGGAAACACATTGAGAGAGAAAAGAGTTACTTAAAAAGGAATGATACTTAGATTGAAAACAGGCTTGTCAATAAAACAACAGGAGCCAGAAGATAATGAAATATCTTTGAAATGATTGGGGACAACTACTCCCAATCTGGAATCCAACTAATCTTTCAATAGTGATGGTGGGGTGAAGATATTTTTGCATTAATGAAAACAAGTTTACCACCACAGATACTCTGTAAGGAAAAGGAGCATATAGAGAAAGTCTGAGATACAAGATGGAATGGTGAACAAAGAAACTTTATAGGCAAATCTGGACAAACATTAATTGTTTAAAAAATCACTACAATAAATATAAGACCTTCCTGAGGTAAAAAAAAAAAAAAAAGGTTAATGTATTTGTCAAGAATTGTGTATAAGATGGAAGATTAGTAATTGAATTTAAAGAATTATAAAATTTTGTATTGTTGGGAAATGGTAAAGATATTGATTAGTCTTGGGCTTTGTTAAGTTTTATATGCATGTTAAAATTTTAATTATAACCACACAAAACAATGCAGAAGGAATGAATACTTTCTAGGGCAGTAGAGGGGTAAAATGGATTTTAAAAAAAGGAAATTTGATCAATTCTAAGTAAGGTGTAAAAGGAAAAAAAGGATAGGAAAAATGTAGGATAATAGAAAGCACAGAATAAATGGTAAGTCCAAAATTATCAGTATCTTGAATAAATTTAAGTGAACTAAAGTTATGAAATAAAATAAAGAGATCGAATGATTTGAATGCAACTAAATCTTCTTTTCAAGATTACTCACCTTGAATCTGAGGACACAAATAGAGTGAAAGTTAGAGTAAACAACCAATGTATTATGTTAGTACTAAACAAAATAAAGGTTGTGTAGCTATATTAATAGTAGACAAAACAGTCTTTGAGGCAAATATTGAATCACTAACAATAAAAGAGGTCATTACAAAATAACAAAAAGAAAAATTCACTAGGAAAATATAACAACTCTTATTTCGTAAAGCAAAATTGCCAGAGTTATAAATAGAAATGGACAACTATCAGTGAGGGAGATTAAAACACACATTTTTCTCAAGAACACATGGTATGGTTTTGAAAATTTACCACATTTAAATAATAAAATATCTCAACAAATTTCCAAGACTATTCCTACCCACCATGTTCTCTTACCACAATGCAACAGTTAGGCATCAATAACAAATAAATAGCCTTTTGAAACCTCCAGATGTTTAGAAATTAATAACATATTTCTAAGTAACTCATGTACCAAAGAAGAAAATCTAATGGAAATTAGAAAATAGCATGAGCTACATCATAACGTTACTACATCTCAAAATCTATGTGATGCTATTCAAGCAGCACTTGGATATTCATACCTTTAAGGAATTCATATAATAGAAAAGAAAAAAGATTAAAATTATTGAGATAAACATCGAATTCAGGAAGTTGGAAGAAAGAAACTATAATAAAGAAGGAAGTGAATATTAGACATAAAAACATAAAATAAAGATACCATAGAGAGGAACTATGAAAATATGCATACACTGCCACTGTATAAACAATTTCAAGGCATATACTCTAGAATAATTCTGCCACATGCACAGAAGGAGACATGAACAAGGATATTTACAACAAATTAATAATAGCAAAATATTGGTAACATCAAGAGTAGAAGGGTTAAATACATTGGGGTATATTTATCCAATGGAATTCTATTCTATACAACAAAGAAAATGAATAAATGGGCTCTATGTAAATCAATATGACCAAAAAAAGCCTCATATTAGATTTTTTTAAAAAAGGGAATTGCAAAAGTATACATCCACTATGACAAAATGTATATAGAAGTTACATAAACTGAATGTATAATTAAATATGGTTTAAGGATGCATATATATTTGGTAAAATGGCAAAGACACACATAGAAATGATAAACACTGAATTGAGGGTAGTTGTAGCCTCCTCCAAGAGGGGAAAGGGAATCTATACAGATAACCAGTGAGTTTCAACTGTATAGTAATATGTTATTTTCTTAAACTGGACAAACACGCTTATCATATTATTTTTACACATTTTCTATCTCTGACACATTTAATAATAAATTATAACAAATATAAGTATAAAACTGTACATTATTAGAAGAAAAATAGGCAAATGGCTCATATTATACAAAAATTACAAAGCCAAGAAGCATAAAAATCACATTAGCACATTTCTTATGAATTTTTTTATTACATTAAAGATTCTCAAAAAGACGAATAAGGTTGTAAGGCAAATGACACACCAGAAGAAAATATTTGCAAAAATATAATAATATAATAGAAAAAGGTATCATATCCAAAATATTGAGAAATTTTCTATACATTCATTAAAGAAAACAAGACAATACAAAAGTGCACAGGAAAAAGTACAAATGTAAAATGTTCAACTTTTAGTAATAAAAAAATGTAAATTAAATTAATGAGACATTGGGAAAATTTTTAAATATTGAGGATTTCAAATGTTGAAAAGCATATATGAAATAATTCCTGTTGTACATTGTTGGCAGAAGTATAAATTATTGAAAAAAATGTAAGTCAGTATTGATAGAGCCTGCCATCTATGAATCTGGCAGTCTAAAATTTGCATATGTTTTGACCCCGCCATTCCACAGTTAGAAATATGCTTATCGCAGCATGTTTGTCTTAGTGAAAATTAGAAAACACTTAAATGTCCATCAATAGAAGAATCATCAATAAATTATAATGATGAACAAATTATAATCAATAGGGGAATAATCAATAAATATAAATTATACTATAATATCTATAATAATATAGATATACTATCCAGCCATTAAAAGGAATTAGGTAGACTAATAATAATATCTAACATTATTCAATGATATGTAGAGGGCAGGGTGTAGTGGCTCATTCCTGTAATCCTAGCACTTTGGGAGGCCAATGCGGGAGGATCAATTGATGCCAAGTAGAGACCAGCCTGAGCAACATAGCGAGACTCCATCTCTACAAAAATTTTTTTTAAAAACTAGCCAGGTATGGTGGCATGTGCCTATAGTCCCAACTACTCGGGAGGCTGATACAGGAGGATCACTTGAGCCAGGAATTTAAGGTTGCAGTGAGCTATGATCATGCCACTGAATGCTAGCTCAGGGGACAGAACAAGACGCTGTCTTAAAAAAAAAAAAAAAAAAGGTAGGCAGCATTCTAAGTATTTTATGTACATCAACACAATTTATTCCAAATAACTCTATGAAGTAAATCCTATTATCCACATTTTACAGATGAGGACATAAAGACATAGAAATTTGGATAACTAGTATAAAATCACTCAAGCTTAAAAGTGGTAAAGGCAGGCTTTGAATTCAGGCAGGCGAATGGGAGAGCCCGTGTAATTTACCACTGGGTGATCCCACCTCCTGCCTCCTACCTGTACTGACATGGAAAGGTCTCCAAGTGAAAAAGCAATGCACAGAACACAAAACATAATATGACAGGCTGTACATACATGTTTGTATATTCATAGGAAGGTGACTGAAAGGTCACATGTGTTGACAGTCACCATGTGTGGGGAAGTAAGGAGGAGTGAGAGGGGCCAAAGGCAATCTTCCTATTAGATCTGTGCTCTTCCAATGGGACCAGCAGCCATGTGTGTATTGCCTGAGTAATTAACCCAACTCCCCAAATGAGCCAATCAAAAGAATCTCTGACCTTCTGGTGAAGATGCTTTACTCCCATTTCCTTTGTCCACAACCTTGCCTCTGGGCTTTGGATCCTTTCTTTTTTCTAAATCTTTAACTGGAAGAAAAGTAGAAACACAGCAACATGTTATGTTAAAGTCTAAAAGAAAACATCCAATGAGTTTCACTAAAACCTTTGAAAGCCCTAAAAGTATTAATAGAAATTAGCTCCATGGTACAAACTCATCCCAAATATTAGAAACTGCTATTTTTTTCAACCTTTTTGAGAAAGGTAGAAAGCACTTAAGAAATTACTTTGGTTGAATCTTCACTGTGGGCAGGTATATCAAATGAATTTAATTCTGTATAACTGTTGTACAATCAGCATAACTCTCACCATCTCATACATGTGGGAATGAAGAAGCAAGAAGCTAAAACACATCTCATAAAACCAGTAAGTGTTGGCATAGGTTTCAAGTCATATATTGAAGTCTCTTTACTTAGCCTATGAGCTTGGTCCCCATTCTAGAAAGATCTTAGCCACAAATATTCCCATTTGGAATTGCTTTATCTGCAATAAAAGGTGGAAAACCCATAGCAATTTCCTTTCAAACTTTAAAAATACGTTTCTCTATTAATAAATGGCAGTGTTTCTTTGTCACTTTAATTAGGAAATATTCAGGGACCAAAAATGCCTCTTGGCCTTTTAACACATTCTTACCAATCTACACCATTAGCTTAACTTCCCACTGCATTCTCTGTTTAAAACTGCAGCAGCTTTCCTGCCATTGCTTGACACCTTAGTTGTTTGAAGCAGTCAAGACCATTGCCAAATGGCAATGGTTTCTGCACAAATAAAATACCTATGGATAGATTCACAGTTTGGTTGTCAGGAGTGGGTTTCACTCTTCTCTCCCCTGCCCTGCCCTGAGGTCTCCTTCAACCATCTGGCCACAGAAAGGAGCTCAAACTAGCTGAGCTCACCAGCAATGGCTCTGTGGGCTGGGAATTTCCTTGTCCAGGATCCCTGGCCCAGGACCCATGTGGCTTTCCTGTGGGGGGAAGGGTGCTCTGAGAGTGCACTCCAGCTCTGATCCACACTACAATCTCCTCTCAGTTCTGTGTATGAGGGCTCCCTCACCTCTCGAGATTAGTTCACAAATCACCCTTCCATACCCCCCAAACAACACAGTTGAGTTCTGGTAGTATAGAATCTGGCCTGTGGGCCTCTCCTCAAGTCCCCCTAGGTCAATCCCTGACCATGCCAGAGAGAAGTGTGCAGGTTCTGAGTTGCCCACAGAGTGCTTAAGCAGGTTTTTTGTCCCTCCATTTCCTGCTTCAGGGTGTGCTCTGCTCTGCTGGAGCAGCCAGGTGACCAGCATGGGACTTGATTAAATTAAAAAGCTTCTGCACAGCAAAGGAAATAATCAATAGAGCAAATAGATAATCTACATAATGGGACAAAATATTTGCAAACTATACATTCGATAAAGGACTAATATCCAGAATCTACAAAGAACTCAAACAAATCAGGAAGAAAAAAACAACTCCATTAAAAAGTGGGCAAAAGACATGAACAGAAGCTTTTCAAAAGAAGATAAACAAATGGCCAACAAACATGAAAAAATGTTCAACATCACTAATGATCAGGGAAATGCAAATTAAAACCACAGTGAGATATCATCTTACCCCTGTCAGAATGGCTTTTATTAAAAAGTCCAAAAACAACAGATGCTAGCATGGGCACAGAGAGAAAGGAATGCTTATATACTGTTGGTGGGACTGCAAATTAGTACAACCTCTATGGAAACCAGTATGGAGATTTCTCAAAGAACTAAATGTAGACCTACCATTCAATCCAACAATCTCACTACTGGGTATCTACTAAAAAGAAAAGAAGTCATTTTATCAAAAAGACACCTATATTCAAATGTTTATTGCAGCACAATTTACAATTGCAAAGATATGGAATCAACTCAAGTGCCCATCAATTCACGAGTGGATTAACAAAATGTGGTATATATATATATCATGGAATAATACTCAGCCATAAAAAGAAATGAATTAATGTCTTTTACAGCAATTTGGATGGAACTGGAGACCATTATCCTAAGTGAAGTATCTCAAGAATGGAAAAACAAACACCACATCTTCTATTTAATAATTTGGAACTAATTGATGGGCACACATGAGCACAGACAGAAGTAAAAATCATTGGAAATCAAGAAGGGAGAGGGGGAGGGGAGAGAAAGGGAGGGGTAAAATCCTACCTAACAGGTACAATGAACACTATTTGGATGATGGGCACACTTACAGCCTTGACTAAAACATTATAAAAGCTATCCACGTAACAAAAACATTTGTACCTCCTTAATATTTTGAAATAAAAGAAAAAGAGAAGAAAGCAAGAAAGAAGGAAGGAAGGAGGCAAGGAAGCAAGGGAGGGAAGGAGGGAAAAATACTTGTGGAAATGCAGAAGGAAGCCAATGGCAAAATATTTCATTTAATTGTTACATTCACTTCATGGAAATAAGCAAATTTATTGGAGGGTGAGCTATATAGGGGAAGCAATGATTTCCTCCGAACCATCCTTGCTCCCTTCTCCAGGATGTTGTTCCATTAATCCTGTCTTTATCACGTACTCCTCCTCTTTCTTTCCACTAGCTGCCATCTCTTTGCTGAAAGGGTTTGAGATTTGTCATATTCCAAGGTGATGTAACTCTAATTCTATTATTTCTTTCCTTAGAAACTTTCCTTGGCTTTCTGGTACCCAGAAATTAAATTCTAAGATTGAAAAACAACTAAAAATATAAGACACCTTGATCCTGCTATGGCTACTGACCTAATTTTTTATATCCATTTTTTTAGATCTCATTCTCTGACTTCTTTATAAGTATTGGCACTTTGGAGCACCCCTCCTTTAAATTCTCCTCTTTCTTAGTTTTTACAAAGGCATTTTCCTGGTTTTCTCCTATTCCTCTGACCACTCCTTTACATTCTCATTCTTTGGATACTTTTTCTACTTCCATTCCTGAAACATGATCATATACTAAAGTTGCCTTGCATCGTTGTACACTCCGCCTGTAATTTTTCCATCCCACAATTTTAATTCTCACCCATCCATAGATAATTTCCAAATCTGTATCTTTCAACTCCACCCACTCATGGGCTATGGCCCCAAATTGCCTTCATTTTCTAAAAGAAAACAAATCTGCAACTTTAATATGAGAAAGATTATGGTGAGCAATGGCAGAGATAGAAACAGATCTAAGATTCTTTTTTCTAAAGTCCTTTTCTAGGGAAACTTCATGGGAAAGATTACCTTTGAGCCAGACTTTGAAAAACAGGCAGGATTTTGCAGGCATTCTGAAGAGGAAAAATGGTGGCTAAAAAGAATGTTTGCCAAGATAGAGTGTAAAAAATTCTTTTAATTTCATGTTGCCTCAACATCCATTTTAAATATAAGTTGGACTTTCTCATACCAGAAGCAGGGCTCAGTCATCCTTGACACAGTTTCTAGTTCTACACCCACCCCCACGCCAGTATTCTCACTGTGGTCAATCCAGATAGCTCCCTTTTAAAGCTGCTCCCTGAGGACCACCACCCTGTTTGACAGCTACATATGGCCAATTTGACTGGCCCCACTGACCCTCACACCTGCAGGGACTGTGCAAATATGCCACAGGGACCACCTCTCAGTCACAGTGTGACCTCCTGGAATTCGTGCCTGCTTGCTTTAAACCCACCAATTAAAACTCCTCATGGGAAACCTGTTTGGATAACACCCTAAAGCCAATAAAGGCTTTGACCCACGGGTCCTCCACCCTCCCTGTGCTCCCTGATCTCTGTGTGTGTGGCCTCCAGACATGCTGTGTAACCCTCAAGACATATAAGTAATAAACTCTTTATTTCCATCTTGTGTCTGTCCTAATTATTGAAGAGGTGTTCTTTACATTAAAGATTGTAAATAAAAACATGGGGCCATACCACCAGTCTACCAATAAACAAACAAACAAAAATAAAACAGCAGTCATTTTGGAAGCTGGGCCACTAGGTCACATATAAGGTACAACAAACATGTTACACTAATCTGTTGTTTCCTCCACGTAGGGGCAAAATCCATTAGAAAACAGACTGTCAATGAGCAGGGTGGTATTACTCACAACAACAATGGCTACCACGCTCCACTATGTGTTGAAGTAAGTTAACCTGCACAATAATAGGCACATGTCATCACCCCTACCCCCAGATGAGGAAACTGAGGCTAGAAGTGGTTGAGCTGCTTGTGGCAGATTTGGTATGTTAATATCCAGCAGATCAGACATGCTTTTCTGTCTTTAAAACACAAAGATTGTTTCGGATGCTTCCCTGTGTATCAAAATACGGACTCATAAAGAATCCAAATCCCTGCACTGAATGCAAACTGATATCCACAAGGCTTTCTCTTGACCACCATTTTCCTGGATCCAACCATGAAAGTTTTCTAGGCAGGGGAGACCAGACTTTAGGTCTATCTCATAGAGAGCAAGAACGTAACTGAAACGCAAAAGGGAAAAGGAAGTTATCCAAACAATTTTAACTTCATTCTTACAAACTGTGACTTGGGTAGAACTAATCCCTCTATCCTGCCAACAAAAATAACATAGCTGAAAATGTATATACTTACATATCATTTATCTAGCTAACCACTTAGACTATTTCACTACAATCATCTTAACAGAGCTAAGCAAGCTGAAAATAAATGAATTTCCTTCTAAGTGCTTTGAAAAAGTAGCTACTGGGAAAGCTTTTGAAGCCTCTCTGTATTTCTTCTGCTGCTCAGTTGGTGGAATATTTTCAATAATTAACTGCAAAACCTTCAGACTACAGGAAAATGAATCGTTTCTCCTTATCCCTTTCACTGTTTCTCACAAACTTTAAGTGAAGTGATTTCATACCTCATGTAGGAATGTCAGAGGCCAGAAACTAAAGTGAAGTACCAATAAAATGAGACAGAAGGCTGATTTATACTAAAAATAACATGAAAACCTTTTCCAGAGCTTCTGGACAACGTGAATCTCTAAAGAATGTAACATTTACAACACCCACTTGTCATGCTGACAGGTGGATTTACTGAATATCATTGTTCAGAAGTTTCAAGAGGTAGCAGGTTAACAAAGTTTTGTCTTGTTTTAATTTTTTTTAAAGGCATAAAATATGTCTCACAAAACATTACTCAGAAGAGGAAGGAAAGAAAGAGGGAGGGAGGGGTTGTAGAAAATCTAGATAGAACATTGCTACACACAGAGTTCCAGAACTCACAGCCTCACAGATTTGTGGATTAACCCTATGGTAGGATTTTCAAAGCTATTGTTTAAAATGAGAAAAAAAACTATTTGAAATGATATCTATAATTTTCTTCAAAAATAATAAGAAAAGGGAGATGTGGGAGTATAGATAAAACAAGACTGGCCATGAATAGGTAATTGCTGAAGCCAGCTGATGGCTACTTAGGCGTTCATTATACTCTTCTGTTGACTTTTTAAATTATGATTTAAATTGTTTTTAATAGTAAGTTGGGGTTTTGGTTTTTTTTTTTTTAAAAAAAGAGTCTATTTAAGCAATGAAGTAACAGAAAATTAACCAGGGTTGGCCTCTTCCATTTTCATTCACAATACAAAAAAATTTGTCCTTCCTGTTTGAAAGCCCACTTTTAGGAAGAGGGAGTTGCTATAGTCTCTGGTCATTGGAATATAAGGTTCGTTGAGGCAGAGATTTTTCATGTGCCCAGTGCCTAGAACAGGACCTGGCATTTAAATGAAAAAGAAAAAGAATGGATGAATGAATGTCTCCCGAGAGACAGAAGAATCAAAGCTAGTGTGGACAACTTTTAAACTCAATATAAGGAAAAACTTCGTAATGGAACTGTGGGAACATACATTGGGTTGCCTCAGGGCTTTCTTTCCTGCTTAAAATGTCCTCTGCATGCCCTATACTTTCTGTTGGACCAGTAATTTTTGAGAACTGGCTCTAACATGAGGCCTTCCCACATCCACCCTTTCCCAGCCCATCACTGGGGCAGAGAGAACACCTCTTGTCACAGAATGCTATGTGTGTCTCTCTCTAACACTTATCACATTGTATCTGTTTACAGATTTGCTTGTTGTGGAGACTGGCATAGAACAGGCCCTTAAAAAACAGGCCCCTAATTATTGGAAAGAGTTAAATTCCCTGTTGTTTAGGTTGTTTTCGTAGAGGCTGTATTGGCACTGTCTGGGGATCCTAGAGGAGATGAAAGCATCATTCATTCAGTCATTCACGTTAGTGGAGCACCTGTTATTAACAAGTATCAGGCATATAATATGCAGCTTCAGTAAAATGAGAAATAAAAAAAATTTGAGTCATTGTCTTCAAAGACTTCATAGGCTTATGGGGGACACAGAGAAGTAAATAAGCAATTACAATATGGTGTGACTGTACAACCATAGGGGAAGCTCTGGAAGCTAAGAAATCATATAGGAGATGCCTGGGTAAGGTGTAGGGGACAATGTCAGGGAAGGCATTTGAAAACTAAAACAGAGAGTTTAAGTAGGAATTCAGAAAAGTCGGGAAAGGGAAGGGCAGGAAAGTATTAGAGACAGGAGGAATTCACAGAAGGTTGAACTGAAGGTCTTTTAAGATCTCTACAAATCTAAAATATCTAGTATTTTAACCCCTTAGAATACATATCACAGACTCAAATCCAGTGCTCGGACAGAGTCCCATAGTGGTACTTTAAGACCTTTAAATACATACTTCTGAATTGGCCTTGAGCCGGCTTGCTTTCTTTGTCTTTATGGTATGCAATAATTTGAACTGTGTAATTCTGGTCTGGCATAAGACCTTGAATAATTGCTTTAGTTGCAGTGTTCTGGAGATTCAACTGATTAGTTTTTCCACCTATAATAAAACAGAAAGATAAATTAGTTCTAAGATATAAAGTTACATGTATACATATATGTATATAGCACATATTAGTGACATAGTTTTCATTCTCATTTTTAGTTGCACTCTTTTTACATTAGATAACTTAAACAATTTTTTCATCATAACATACTATTGCTTTTATATGCTAGGAAAAGCCATAGTACAAGATCAGAAGACAGCAAGTCCTCAACATTGATGTACTCTTCAAGGAAAGAACTCCACTTAAAAGTGAAGGGAGAGGTATGGGCAGGCCAAATATAATTACCCACGTGCGAATTTTTTCTATGGCCTCTCTAAAGTGAGTCAAAGCATCCTTGAAACAAGAGCAATTTAATTATCTTAAATCTGACACTGCTAGCTCAGGATGCTGAAGGAACCACTCATCCCCTGGCTACTTAAAAGTTACTTGGTTCATCAAAAGATTCACAATCCCATTACCTCTCCATCAAATTAGACTGATGTCTAAGGCTTTCCTGAAAATACTGTTGATTAAATATTCAACATTTATGCAAAATTCTAAATTTTACCTTTCCTCTCTAATTTCTGGCAGCAATTACTGTGCCTGAGAAAAGAGAAATAAATGTACAACTCTCTCTAACAGTTACAATGAGAGAGGTCTTACATTTGCTGAATTAATCAAACATAACAGATTTTAATATCTTTTAATCATATTCTAATAAAATTAATTTTGTTAAGTCTGAAATTTAGTGCTGACATTATCCATGCTGCCTGCTACCAGAGGGCAAAACTGAGTCTTTCTCTTGCCAAAATGCATTTCCTTAAAAGCATTTGTGTCCAAGATTTTTAATTTGGTGTCATAAATTTCTTCAATCATTTAAAACTCATCTACTACAAAGTGAATCAAATCAAACTTTCATAATGCATATTTCACTAAAAAAAAAGTTCCCCCCAAAACTCCGTATATTAGAGTCCCTCTTTGAGAGTCTAAGAGCGTGTTATTTTATTAAAGGATTTAACAATCCTGCAACAAAATAGCTTTAAACTCTGTTCAAACCAGCATTTCCCAAATTTATTTGACCATTAAACCATTTGGTTGCACAATAGTTATTAGCATCCCAAAGAATACCATGGAATAAGCTTTGAGAACGACTAGCATAAACAATATTTGGACCATGTCTCATAGTGCTAAAACATCTCTAAACATTTTGTGGCTAGATGTGTTTATTATTCCTTTTATTTACTATGTTTAATCAAGTAGATTCCAGAGTGTCAAGATTGTTTGATTGGCTTGGGCCAATGCAGTAAGGATGTTGGGTAAAATAAACCTACTATTCCTCAAGAAATAATTTGCTTTTATCTTCAATTTTTACTTTGTCACAGGAGATATTTAAGCAAGAGCTGAACATCTATTTTTTGGGTGAACTCTTGCAGAGGAGACTGAAGAATCAGGTTGAGGTTTGGTTCAGAGGCCACTCAAGTCAATTCCAACATTCTATGATTCCTCAATAACACCTGCTTGGGGTAATTAATAGTTTGGTATTAACAGTAATTAATCAGGAAAAGTTCAACAACTGATTACCTGGAGAAAAATAATTACTTTTCAAGATCAAACATGGGGGATTCTCAGAGGTACCACAAATTATTAATAGTAACTTGTATTTAATACTAGTCTCCACAAGGGAGTCGCTTCTGTAGGCCAACAAGGGGAAAATTGGCATATGGTATAGCTCAATCAGAAGTAATTCTAATGAGCTGATGAGCACTATTTCTTAATAAAAGAAGTGTCCTTTTTAGTCACCAAGCAAGAAGCTGGGTGTTTCATCTGTTTGTAGTGTTTGAAATTTTAAATCAACTATGTAAGATGTCCACATTTATCAACAACAGAGCATCTGTCTCCCTCATTAAATCAGCTGGGAAAAGGTCACCAACAGAAATGAGTTCAGGTTCCTATAACCCTCTTTATCACTAATAAAGAGAAAAAAAACCTATATTTACATAAATATATATTGTACTAATATGCAAGTATTATGTGCTTGTTATGTACTATGTGAAAATGAATCCTTGGAGAGGAAATGATAGCTGAGTGCATCTTTATAACAATCATAGGTAACATTTACTGAGCACTTACTACATGGCAGTCACTATTCTAAGTGCTTTATGTTTATTTTAGTCCTCACAACTGGTGCTTCCCAAATTAATGTGCACAGGAATCAACTGGGAATCTTTTTAAAATTCAGATGCTGACTCAGGAGGTCGATGGTGGAGACCAATACTCTGCATTTCTAACAAGCTCTCAAGTAATGCCTGTGCTGCTGGTCCCAGATCAACCTTGAATTGCAAGATCATAAAAACTCCATTAGGTGAATACTAATATTGTTTGAGCATTTTACAGATGAAGAAACTGTGGCACTGAGAGATTAAATAACTTGCCTGAATCACGCTACTTATAAGTGACAATGAGACAGGGAAAGGGCAGGCACTGCTTCAGGCATTGCTTTAGGCATTGCTTCAGGAATTGCTTAATTGTGCAGGCAGTGCTTAATTGAGTCAGGAAGTCTTGAAACAAGGTTTAGAGCGCTGATCAAGACAAGATGGAGGCAGGACAAGTTCCAAAGGGTTAGAACCAAGATGGCAGAGAAATCCACTGCCTCTTGACTGTGCAGCTTCATTATACCATCATTACCATAAAATTACCATAAAAGTTTCTAAGGAAACCTCCCACTCCCATCATGCACCTGAGCCATGACACTTCCTGTTTGACCATATTTGGTCAAAAGGAGGGTGTCGCTCTCATTCCTGGAAAACACTGCCCCGTTCGAAGAAATAACATAAGTATATTCCTCCCCTTGTTTAGCCTATAATTAAGCCATTGCTTAAATAGAGAAGCTAAAAGAACCACGGAGCTGGTTCTCCTCCACAGGGAGAACTATCCTCTACTCTGTGGAGTAGATTTTCTATACTTCTTGAATAAAACTCAATGTCACTTTATACTGTCAGCTTGCTCCTGAATTCTTTTCTTGTGTGAAGCCAAGAATCCACTTGCACTTCAAGTAATTCCAGCGTTGGGAACCACTTTCTGTGACAACAGAACTAGATTTTGAATTCAAGCAATCCAGTTGTTGATCCCATCTTTGTCCTCATGACGCCATGTAGCCGTGACAATTCCCCTACACTCTCTGTATTGTTTTTAGCTTATTATATTTATATAATAAAAACAAAATATGAGAAATAAAAATTCAACCAAAATTTAATTTAAAACATTTTTACATAACTATTCATGATCGATAAATTTGTTCAACTTATGCTTTTTCTACTTTGTCACTTATTTTCACAATATCTACTTAGCCTTTAAAACTTTAATGTATATTTGCTGAATAATATTCTTTCAAGTTAATTAATCATAATTTATTCAACCAGTCACAAGTATTGGACACCCAAGTGTACTACATTTTTTTTTAAGCATCAATGAACCAAAAATATTCATTCTATGTCTAAACAAAGGATGTAAAACTTTTTGATTGTCTGCAAATTAAGAGAATTACAGTGAGTGCAAGAGCCACTTTTTACACTTTGGGGAACGTTATGTCCTTAATTGGAGGGTAATATTTTAAGCTCAAATGATTAAATAAAACCAAAAGCTTTCCAATGATCCTAAAGCAATGCTTGGCACAAAGTGTTTTTAGTTACCTATCTATAAAAAATTGCTAATGATCTAGAAAACAGTCCATTGTTTTTACCTGAAGCTGGAGTCACAAGAAGTTTGTATCCACCAAATTTCCCTCTTGGCGCTTTCCATGAAATCTGTATACTGTCATGAGATAATACATTATATCTTAACCTTGTAGGTGGAGCCACTAAAAAGGAAAAACAAAAGCTGTTTAAACATTGAAACATTTACATTTCCACTAGATTAGTTGAAAAGTCAAAGTAACATAATCAAAATACAAAGACTTCATCATCCTCGAATCATGTTCTTTCTACAACCCCATTAAGAGCATTTGTTTCTTACCCAATGGACACCCACTTGTCAAATAGCACTGATCTGATGTCAAAGAACTAAGGCTATTAGAATTTAATACTCTAGCCTAGTATAGTAATTGAAGCCAATCTTCTAAAATACTTTCATTATGTTATAAGGATTTTTTTCTACTTGGAACATGTGAGCTTTTATAATCTACTGGGACCTGTTGTATGCCTTTAGGTTTCTTGGTAATCCAGTGTGTTTGATAATATGATAATTTGAGAAGGCTGTTACAGACATGTTATGGTAATAAGATATTCATTTAAAAACATTTGAGAAAGAGATTATAAAGGCATTCAGGATCAAATGAAAGATAATTATGTTTTGTAAACTTGGATCCACTCTTCAAGTGCAGCTGATTTATGTACCTGTCAGAAAGATACAAAGCACGTAGTCATAAATCAACCCAGAAGATTTAATCTTTTCTGACAGTTTACAAAAATGAGTAGATCTGTATTACTTTTTGTGCCAGTCATTCAAACTTCAAAACACATTTTTGGCATCCTATGTAAATGTTCCAGAATTTCAAAAAAGTAAGAAAGTTTTTATTATATAATACCTAAACTAATTTGTTAACAAAGAAATGTTAATACTTAACAGAAAAGTTATCACTTATGCCCAACCCAACTTTTATGTCCAACCTCCTTTCTCATTTTAGGAAAGAGTATAGAGTATAAAGGGGAGAGAAACAAATATCCTTCTAAATCTATACAGGACATAATAAAGCGTTTGGACATTACTTTATTCCCAGTTCTGCCACTTACTAGCTAAATGACCTTGAGCAAGAGATTGTTTCTTCCAAAACCTCAGTTTCCTTATTTTTAGAAAAGGTGACAGCAATACTTTCTGAAAAGGAGAGATGACAACTTTAAATCAGACAATGTATATAATGAATACACTGCATTATAATAGATCGTCAACAAATATTTGTTCTCCTTCTGCCTTACTTCATCTAATGGTTGAGCTCAAAATCTCATTTAATCCTCACAAAAATACATTACTATCCCAATTTTATAAATAAAGGAACTGAGGCACAGCTAAGAGACTTGCCGAAGTTTACACACTGGGAAGAACAATCTCTGACCCCAGATGAAATGCACTGTTTCTTTGGAAGATGATCCTTATTAAGAAGTCACCCTTCACTTAGCTAGAAGAATGAAGAATTTACTACTGTGCAAACCCTCCACTCATCGAAATCAGTAAGCATTCAAAGACACAATCCGAAGAGTAGATCTTCTTTCTAGTTGTCCTTTCCTACCTCTAAGTAGAGAATGCCAGCCATGCAGAACAAAAACATTAGCTTCTTGTTCTCAATTTGACATGAATGGAAGAAAGAGTTTACATTTCTTTGGTTAAAAGGAAAGTATGAGTTTATCATATGAACAACTATTTTCAAATGGAAGAGGAATGTGCCTAAACCTAACAGAAACTGTTACTATTTTTGCATAGTGTTCAAGTTAGGGGAAAAAAATCAGTTTATAGATAGGTTCTTATTACTTATGGAAGACAATTTAAAATAAGAATTAAAAAATTTTAAACAGTGTATCCAAGTTGCTGAGCCAAATCAAATCCATGGGCCGGTAGATATCATTGACCAAGCTTTCGCATGAACACACTGGTGAAAGAAAGCTGGCATGCCTGGGAAACAGCAAGTGGGAAAGGACAAGTAGGATGGAGGCTTCCACTCAGGCAGTTCCAAGCGGGTCAACAAATTCTGTTAGCACTCCAGGTGTGTTGACATCTCAAGGAGAGCAAAGAAGTTAACATTCAGGATTGCTAGGTTAAAGATTAGAAATCTTTAGAGTATTTTCTATTCATGCTGTTCTTTCAATCAGCAGTCCTGGCCGAGCACAGTGGCTCACGTCTGTAATCCTAGCACTCTGGGAGGCTGAGGCAGGAGCATTGCTTGAGCTCAGGAGTTCGAGACCAGCCTAAGCAAGAATAAGACCCCCCGTGTCCACTAAAAATAGAAAAATTAGCAAGGCTTCATGGCACATGCCTGTAGTCCCAGATACTGGGGAGGCTGAGGCAGGAGGGCCACTTGGGCCCAGGAGTTTGAGGTTGCAATGAGCTACAATGATGCCACTGCACTCTAGCTGGAGTGATAGAGTGAGACTATGTCTCAAAAAAAATCAGCAGTCCCCAGCCTTTTTGGCACCAGTGACCCAGGGACCGATTCCATGGAAGACAATTTTTCCATGGTGGGGGTGGGGGGACCAGGGGGGCGGAACTCAGGCGGAGATGCAAGCGACAGGGAGCTGTAAATACAGATGAAGCTTCCCTGGCCACTCACCTCTTGCTGTGTGGTCGCATTCCTAAGTCTCATGGAAGACAATTTTTCCAGGGAGGGATGCAGGGGAGGGGAGCTTCAGGCAGTGATGTGGTGTGTGGCCTAGTTCCTAACAGGCCACGGACAGGTACTAGGCCATAGCTGGGGGTTGGGGACCCACAGCTTTAAATGTTGTCTGAATTTCTAGCCCTCAACATCTCTTTGATCAACAGATAATCTTCTAAACCTCCAGCAGAAAATAATGAGGGTAACATAGACCATGCTCAAATAATTCAGATAGTGGAACCCCAAGTGACATTGGCTCAAGGAAACAAAGTGTGAAGCAAACGCAACACTCAAATCCAGTAATACTCAATTCTTTTATTAATTTACAAACCATTCACATGGCTACAGTCCCATTACAACTGCTAGCGAAAAGCAATACCACTATTACCTTTTATCAACAGACCACACCTATTGCCTATATAAGTATAAATATTCTCACACTCATAAAAAGAAAATCTTTGTTAGACACAAAGTTCATATTTCCTTTAGGTTTTTGCCCTTAGAGGAAAAACATTGAAAAGAAGAAATGCTAGTTAAAAAAGAAAGAGGCATGAGGTCACAGCTCAAAGTTAGCTCTTTTCCCCTTCTGGAGGGCATTGGGACTTGAGCCCAGAGCAAGGGCTGCAAGATTGACAGAAACACTGTAAGTGCAGTGGAGAAATAATTGCTCTTATCTCATGGAACAAAAATTTGTGTATATTTAATACTAGACCCATGATTTTTCTTTTTGCAAGCACGAAGGAAGTGCTTTCTATACATATACTTAACTTCCAGTAATAATTATGAACGCTCGCATGAACTTGACTCAAAAGTTAACTTGTGTCAGTTCAAATCCTAACCTTTTCAAAAAGACACATGTCAAGTGTAAAATTTGATTTCGAGCACACACCAAGAACCCAAAAGAAGCCAACCAACCCCTTCTTTGCTTGGTGAAATCAGGCTTGCAGTGTGGAATTAGGCCCAGTACAACACTGGTGAATGTATGAACTTCATCCTAAAGGGGGATTGAGGAGGAAGACTGAGGAGCATCCACTCATCGTTTTCTGCTCCACTGCAAGGTTAGGCTCTTACTGAAAGTATAGGGGTATTTTTGTTTTGCTGTGTCATATTGTGCTTTGTTTGAGAGGGAATATTTTCTTTAAACCCAAAGAATTTCACTGCAATCATTCCTATAGAAGCTCGTAGGCAGGAGAGAAATTTTTATGTCATTCCACTGAAGCCTCACTGTTACCAAGCATTTAGGCAATTGTATTTCATACTACTTATTAAAGGACTAACTTTCTGCTGTCTCCTTTTCTTCCTTTCTCCCTTCCTTCTTTCCTTTATTTCTTCTCAACTCAATTTGAAATCTTGCTGTTTTGACAAGTGACAGCCTGTACAAAGATTTATGTCAATAAAATATTCTCATTAATTTCTTAAAAGGCTACTTTTTACACAGGGATGCTGCAATGGACATCTTGTGTTCCTCACCATCCACAATCACATCCCCTCTGCCTTATTTGACAGCACCCTGGTTTTCTTCCAAGAAACAACACGCCTTCCCCCCTGCATAGGGCCTTGGCTGCACTATCCATCAGCCATCCTCTCCTGGCCAAGGGGTGGGAAAATGACCCAAACCAGGTCAAGCTGACTCGTCCAAGAATCTGAACTTGACTCCAGTGATGGAAGGATGGAAAATCGCTCCAGTCATTCCAATGGCATGCCCTAAAGAAAATGGTCATTAGTTCCTACAAACTGTATCCCAGGGGGTTCCCAGATTCCTACCCTTTTCAAAGCTTGATAATTTAACTTTTACTTTGATTATATGAGCTACAGCATTACCTACTAGTAATACATTTTTGCTTAAGTTGGCTGGAGAAAGTTTCTTTTATTAACAACCAAAAATCTCTAACTGTAGAGATGAAGCAGTGCAGGTCACACTGAGAATGTTTTCCTCTTTAAAATATAGTTTAGGGTGAGAAGTTGATAGGACAACCAATTAAATTTATTTTTTTTTAAGACCTTTAAACAGCAGAGAAGTATCTGGCTGTTTTTCCAAGTGATTTTAAAAAAACAAACCAAAGCGGGGTGGGAGGGATGGGTGTATTCACACCTAATGGGTGCAGTGAGCACTGTCTGGGGGATGGACACACTTGAAGCTCTCAGTCAGGCAGGGCAAAGGCAATATATGTAACCTAAACACTTGTACCCCCATAATATGCTGAAATAAAAAAAATTAAAAATTAAAAAAAAATTTGTCTAAAACCTTAACTTTTTATCTCATTTTTTCCATTAAATGCATAGCCCAAATGTTTTATAAACAGGAGCAATTAAATGTGGGGAGACGTATACTGTGGGATATGCTAGAGGGTTCTTTTTATTGTGTTCAGAACCTAATATGTTATAATTTCATGGTCCATTATAAAGATCCTAAAAACAGCAGTAAGGAACATATTCTCAACTTACAAATATGTTTGATTACTATTAGCAAAACATATGTATAAATGTGTTAACACAGAGGCCTTTATAAAGTTAAATCTAGCCTCCATGCAAAGTCTTCAATTTTATATGCCTTGAGGTTTTTAAATGACAGTTACTTTACCTGCAGTGGTTCCTTCTTACAGCCACCCAAAACAAACACTGCTAGAGCTGAGTACATATTTACTGTGAAATTCTAAGAAAGTACTGATGCCATCATTCTGTCACTGCCGTACGCATGCTTTTCCTACAACCAACACATTACTTTTTCTGTATTTCAGGTCATTCAACTTTTCTTGAAAAGATTCTAGAATAATCCGGGTGTAAACAATTACTTGAGCCAATGTGGGTCAACAGTTCTTGGAGAGGGCAAATTTTTCATAAAATATTACATGGAGAGACTAAATGGTAAAGCACATTTTGTTGATTAGTGAGTTAAGGAGGGGGGATTTATTTCCTGCATGCCTTTTAATATTAATTGTGTTAGTTCCCTGTTGCTGCTGTGACAAATTGCACAGTCTTAGTGGATTGAACCAAGACATTGTTTATCTTACAGTTTGGGGGGTCAGAAGTTTGAAATAGGTCTCACTGGACTAAAATCAAGGTGTTGGAAGGGTTGCATTCCTTTTTGGAGGCTCTAAGAGAGAATCCACTTTCTTGCCTTTTTTAGCTTCTAGAAGTTTTCCACATTCCTTGACTTGTGGCCACCTTCCATCTTCAAAGCCAGCAGTGGCCAGTCGTCTTTCTCATGTGGAATCACTGACAATGGCCCCTCTGCCTCCCTCTTCCATATTAAAGCCCTTTGCCATTACACCGGGCCCACCCAAATAATCCAGGGTAATCTCCCTATTTTAAGGTCAACTGACTATGAACCTTAATTCAATCTGATGTCTGAATTCCCCCTTGCCATATAATATATTCACAGGTTCTAACAATTAGGATGTAAACATCTTTGCAGGCTCATTATTCCTATTATCACACTTGACATTTGTTGCTACTTTTTCATAAATATGACTCTAAAGATGTCTATGTGGCTTTGCAAATTAATATCAAACTTGGCCAAGCCACAGGAACTCACTACTAAATTTGCTTTCAAAGCAGAAAATCAATCCAATAAAGCAATTCATATTCTTTATTCCTTGTTCAAAATCAATCATGTAAATAAGCAGTGTCATGGTAGAAATAAGATGAGGTTTCTCAAAGGTCTCACATATTTTCCTAATCACCAAAGCCAGTGACATCTAAAACCTTTTCTTACTGGGATTTCCTCCAGTATGTACCCACCGTGTTCCTTCTTGAAAATTTCTCCAGCCTTCACTTCTAGGCCACTACATTCTCCTGACTCTCCTTGTAATTGATTTTTTTTTTTTGATTCTTTCAATCAGTCATTTTTCTTCTACTAAACTCTCTTAACTGTTGATGTTCTACAGACTTCATCCTCACTTTTTTTTTTTTTTTTTAGCAAGACAAGGTCTCACTGTCATCACCTAAGCTGAAGTGCAGAGGCTCAGTTACAGGTCCCTGCTGCCCTGAATTCTTGGGTTCAAGCGATTCTCCTGCCTCAGCCTCCCGAGTAGCTAGAACTACAGCCATGCACCACCACACCTGGTTAATTTTTTAACATTTTTTAGAGATGGGGTCTCGCTATGTTGACCAGGGCTGGTCTCAAACTCCTGGCTTTAAGCAATCCTTCTGCCTTGGCCTCCCAGATTGCTGAGATTATAGGCATAAACCACTGAACTAGGCCCATCCTCACTTCCTTCTATTAAGATATCCCTTTCTAATTCTACCTTGAAGGCTTCAAATGTCCCTATAAACTAATTCCCAAGTAAAATACAATTCAAATATAATCTTCTGCCCTGATCTTTTCCCCCTGAACTCCAGACCACCAGCTGCCTACCAGACGCCTCCAGCTGCATGTCCCACAAACACCTTAAACTTCATATATCTGCCTTAGACTGAACTCATTATCTTCCACTTCAAATACTTGCTTTATCTGTTAATCTCTTCAACAAATGTCTACTATGACTGAAGCATTATTCTGTACTGGAGACACAGACACTAAAGAGAGAACCACTACCTTTAGTGAGGTAAGGTAAACAGACAATTAAGATGCAAAGATATAAAAGCAGTAATGGCACAGGGGTTGAAGGTAAAGGCCCCATTCACTCAGGTCTCTAGCACAAAGCTTCAGAGTTGTCTGCAGTGTCTCCCTCTCTTCCATCTGTTTCCACATTTAATTAGCAAACACGTTCTAACTCTTCTACCTCTTAAATGATTCTTGGATTCATTCATTCTCTTCTCTCTAGTCACATTGCCTACTTCAGACCTTCAACACCTATTTCATTGACAATTTAATATCTTTTAACAGTCTCTCATACCTAACTTATTCTTATCCCTCAAGGCCCTATGGATCACAAATATGAGTATCATCAATATCACTGTCAGAGTGTTTTTCTAAAACACAGAGCTGTTTAAAATCTTCCATAATCAGCTTCAATCTCTCTTTCCATCTTTGTCTTTTGCCGCAAACCCCACATAACCTATATTATGATCTATCTGCTTATACTTCTGTCTCCCTTGTGGACAGTAAGCTACTTGAAGGAAGATAAAAAGAATTTTATTCAGCTCTGAATCTTGAACTTGATGCACAGAATTTGCCCCGTAAGTGTTTATTTGAAACAGAATTTGGCTAACAATGTACATCTGGTAGACAACATCCTTGAAAGTATCCCAGAGGAGCTGTATATGATCAGTTATTCCATGAATAACCATTTCTGAGTTACACTAAACTGAGATGGCCTATGAAGGGCTTAGTGATTGGCCTACCTTTTGCTTCTACGAACCTGTATTTTGTATCCTGAGGTTTAGCAGATGGATTATCTAGGATTCCTGTTATCACTTCTCCAATTGTCACAGCTAAAAGCATTCTTTCATCAACGTAAATAAGACAAGCAGAATTTGTCTACCAAACTGTCCACTATGTGTCCAGTGAAGTAGTTGGAAATATGGTCATTAACCTCAGGTGTATAACAGCTATTCGAACATGCAAAGAGACAAGTTCCATTCCTTTCCAAACAGTTGTGCCTCACTTTAAGGAAGCAGGTTTTTGTGGTTCATGCATTTATCTTTTCAACAACAATCAATGCCAAACATTAGACATTAACATTCCTAAAACCGTTTTATGACATTTACACTTTCTTACTCAGCTGATGCCTGACATTTCATCACCAACACTTTAACCTCTGCAGTTACCATATTTGTCTAGCAATGTCACTTGGTGCTTGTTTGTACTTACTTCAGGGGTAGACACATTTTTTTCTGCAAAGGCCAGATAATATCTTCAGCTTTACAGGATAAACAGTCTCTGTCATGTCTATTTAACTCTGCCATTGTAACATGAAAGCAGCCACAGATAATATATAAGTAAATGTGCATGGTTGTCTTCCCATAAAACTTTATTTATAAAGACAGGCAGTGGGCCAGATTGGGTCCACACATGGTAGTTTGTCAACCCCAGACTTATTTTATAAAAAAGAGTGGAAATGAAAAATAAAAGTGCAGATCCCAGTAATATAAAAAGCAGATATCAAAAATTAAGTCTAATTAAAATAAAGCTAGCAATCATTAGAAATGCTTAAAATGGCTTATCGGCAGCCTCTGTCAGATCCTTAATAGCCTTTAGGCTATATGCTCAGTATTTAATGTAAGGAGAAAAACTAAACCAGGTATGAAGTACTAGAAATATCTTGTAGACACTCTATGTCAGAAACAAGGCATGATTAGGATACACACACACACACACACACACATACACACACACACATTATAATTATAATAAATTAATAAATCTCTATAATTACCAGAGATTTATTAATAGGACTGAGCTCGTAACATGAAAATTTGACTTTCACTGATTAAACTTTCACAGCCTTTTCAGAAGCACTTCAAGAATGAGCTATTTAACCAACTGCCACAAAATTACTATGCTCAGTCACTGGTGAGGTCGTAACCCTCATCAAAGTTATGATACATTTCTACAGTGCAAACAGTTGCTAAAACTCAGCAAAAACCAACACATTGCCCTGCCTAGAAACACAGTTGAGCCAATGGAGCACTATTAGGATAAATAAAATAAAAACGATAATCAGAACCAAGATGTCTAGACTCCCAGACCCTCCTGATTCTCTTAAAGTTTTTGATTACCTTGACCCTGGACGATGGTGCAGAAATATGCAACAGCCAAAAGAGCGGGAAGCAGCCAGTACCGCATCTTGCACTGAAAAATCTTCATTTTATTTTCTGCTTTTTACATGGGATGTAACAGCTGCCTAGAAATGGAGAATACAGGGACATTTTTGAGAACACTGAACATAAAGTGCAAGTAGTCACCTAGGACAGGCAATAAGCCAACACGGATTAGTAATTCATTCAGGAAGTAATTCATTCTTGAGCATCGTGTATTTCACTCTAAAATACAAACTGAATCTACAAACGTAATTCACCACATAAACAGAAGCAAAAACAAAAACCAAATGATTCTCTCAATAGACGCAGAAAGAGCATTTGACAAAATTCAACACCCTTTTATGATAAGAACGCTTAACAAAATAGGCATAGA
>NW_012148030.1:1350649-1353008 GCF_000956105.1 Propithecus coquereli
TTTTAAACACTAATGTAATTCTAATAATTTTGGCTTTCAGGCCAACCCATTTTCAAATAGAGATGGCAATGTCATATCACCACTTTAAAGAAGATTCCAGTAACTTAATCTTAATAATGACACTACATTTAAGCTATTGGTTTCTTTTGTTTGTTTGTTTGACAGAGTCTCTCTCTGTCCCCTGAGTGCACTGGCGTCATCGGAACTCACAGCAACCTCATACTCCAGGGCTCAAGCGGTCCTGCCTCAGCCTCCACAGTAGCTGGAATTATAGGCTGTGCCATGATGCCCAGCTAATTTTTCTATTTTTAGTGGAGACGGGGTCTCATTCTTGCTCAGGCTGGTCTCGAAATCCTGACTTCAAGCAATCCTCCCCCCTTGGCCTCCCAGAGTGCTAGGATGACAGACGTGAGCCACCACGCCTGGCCTGGTTTCTTATGTTCTTAAACAACAACAGAGACAGCTCAAGCTTCTTTCTCTCCAACTCCTAAGAAATTAATCAGATGCAAGCACACTTTGTTATATGCTAATCATCTATGAAAATGTTTTAAGCTTTAAAATGCCTGTAATTTTCTCTATTAAGATATATATCTGCAATGGCAAAAAGAAAAACAAAATCAATTGAAGTTACCTAACTGCAAACTAAAAATGAATGTGATTGATTGCAGGACTCATAAGAGTTGAATAGCAATTCTCGAGGAATAAGAGTAAGAGTACTATTTTAGGTGTCATTTACCCCCAAATGAAAGATATGGGTTTTTAAAGCATTATTATTACAATGATATTTTAAGCCACATTAAATTTATCTAGTATTTTTGTACTATAACTACTTCAAGAGCTTTGATAGTGGAATATCCAGATAAAATCCCCACCGCAATGGGGTTTATAACTAGTGGAGTGTAAGCCATCTCTTAGTTTACAAAGCTTGGAGCAAAACTCTGCCTCTGAATGTTTTAAAAAAATACTCCATATTGATTATTTACTCCTAAGTATTCTTAAAATTGCTGTCATGCTACTTCCCCTAGTCCTAGAATCTGTTCTTTTGAGATATGCTGCACTGTTCCATTCTTTGACACACCATGTGTCATCTAGTAAGGCACATGTCAACCAGGCTTTAGACTGGAGCCAGGCCCAGAAAATAATTTCCAAACAATCCTCTTTCCATCTTTTCAGTCTGGAGAGTGTGATTGAAAAAAATTTGCATTGAGTGGGCTATGGGGTTCTGTAAGAGTCCTACTACTATCCAATTCTGTGAATGGAATGGATGGGGAGGATTAATACAGCCTGTTGTAGCAGCTATAGTGCTAAAGCTTCTGATGACCTCCTGTGATGAGCTTCCTAATGTTAGAGTCTGGTCTCTGCATCCTCGGGGACACCGGGGACCTGCCTTGCTGGTGGTAGCCACACAGGGCCATGCGACTCACCTGAACATCACTGGGTGAGGAAGTGTCAGGATCACTGTGCATCTGAGTTGGGGCTAAGCTCAGGATTTCTTGATCTCCTCTGTGAAACCATAGTGTCTGTCCTGCTTCCCTGGTTTCCTCCAACTCCCTGAGGGCCATTCATGCTCTTTAATGATTTAGTCCAGGGCCTTGTAGCTAAGCATTTTCTCATCTAGGGAACTGGGGATAGTAGGAGATCACTTCCTGTTGGGAACACTTTGTTTCATGAGGGCATTGAGGCCTCCATTCTAGTGCAATAGTTGGAAAATGGGCATCAGCTCCTGAAAATCCAAACATGATCTCCCTTGTGTTTGACTTCACTGGAGTGATAGGCTCTGATGCTGATGTTGGGGTCATTAGCTCATCTAAAGTGCTGCTGGGGGACGTAACTGCTTCCTGAACACTTCCCATGATGAATTCCTTGGTGATTCTTCAAGAGGACAGCTCAGTGAAGAGAGAGTTGACCGGGACCACTTTAGCTGCATCCTGTTGGGCCTCAGCTCTACTTAAGCAGCACAGAATGTTGCCAAAACACACAAAGGAAGGCCCAGACAACGGTCTCAACCTGTAGACCAGGGTTCCTTCACTTGGAAATGCATTCCTTTGCTGCTGCTTGCTTTCCCAAATTCCGGTAACACTGACACAACATTCAATTCTTTGAAGACTAGAATTGGGTCCCTGTGAAGCAAGATTTAGGCAATGACAGGTCTCAGGGATTCGAAGGTTCTGTCCATCTTGGTTCTGCCTGTGTGAGCCTCTTGCACAAAGTGTCTTGATGCAGTCCTGGACCAAATTTGTACAGCTCATTGATGCACTGGATTATCAAAGAGTCCCTTTCACTGTCTGCCAATCAGACGTTTCCCAGAAACTAAAGACTCCTCAGGGGCCCTCATCCCAGGCTCACTTACCTTCCTTGT
>NW_012148030.1:1353058-1354213 GCF_000956105.1 Propithecus coquereli
AAATAAAATAAAATACAAACTGATAAAAGAAAGGTTTTTTATAAAATGCTGTAAAAGAATGATTTTTTTCAGAGAATGATTTGAAATATTTGGGAGAAACTTCAGGATGTAGTTTGTGACTCTTCTGTAAGAACTTAAATTGAAGAATGAATTTACCAAATGGATAAATTCCATAAATTTATCTGAAATGAGCATAACAACCAATCACAATGTCTTTTCCATAATGTGCTTCTCCCATATTTATCATATAAAGTTAATAACTCCTCCCGTTGCCTTTTATTGACTGGAAAGTACAAATATATAAGACTTTTCTACTACTGATCAAAGAGAATTTGAAAACCACTTTGTGCTAATAATATTAAATCACTAAGTACACAGATTTCCTTCACTGGGTTGAAAAATCCCTAATCCTTCAATCTTTTCTCATAGCTCTTCCTTTTCCTAATATGTGTGGATCTAAAACTCTTCTAAATTTTTCTTTTTCATTAGGATATCAATGAGAAAAGAGCTACAAGAAAAAGAGAAAGAGAAATGGAAAAGAGAACAAGGAAAGAATGAAGAAAAAAGAAAGGGAGGAAAAAAGGAGGGGAGAAGAAGGGAGGAAGGGAGGAAGGGAGGCAGAAATGGAGAGGAAAAAAGGGCGAATATTTGGTATTAATTTAAAAGGCCACTCTACAAACTGTAGACTACAACTGTACTGCAGGTCATTACAGAGGCGAAATTCTAAAGTCCTTTCCTCAGTGATTAAGAAGGTATCTCAAAAGTTTTCTCTTACACAGGTGTATTTTTTTATTTGTATATTCATTCATTCACTCATTCATTCATTTATTCCCCAATATTGTTCCACAAAGGATCTGAAGCAACTTAATAATAAATAAATATAATGTAAAAGTTAGGGTTGCCAGATTTAACATATAAAATACAGGATTCGGGTTAATTTCAATTTTAGCTAAACAGCAAATAATCTTTTAGTATAAGTGTGTTCCATGCAATAGTTGAGACATACTTAAAACCAAAAAAAATTTATTGTTTATCTGAAATTAAAATTTAAGAGAGTGTTCTGTATTTTATCTGGCAACCCTAGTATAAGGGGAAATTTGGTGGGAAAATAATAAAGTAATGAATAAAATAAGCACAGAGAAAATGAATTTGGTC
>NW_012148030.1:1366427-1370108 GCF_000956105.1 Propithecus coquereli
ATCTGGTATACCATATATCCAGCAGCTTGAAGCCCTGAGAGAGATTGTTATTTATAGCACTACAATTTTCATTCCAACAGTCACTTATTGAGAATCCTACTATACAACCTACTATACAATCTTGTTTTTGGTACTAAGAAAGATACGCCTCACACGCTATGTTCCTCTCAGTGAGCTCATTTACAATTAATTGAAAAGGAAGATCACAAGCAATCATATTTCAAAACTAAATAAGATAAATATGAAATAGAAGGGAAAGTTAGCTCAAGGTGGTGGTAGGAATAGAAAACTGGGAGTTAGGGAGCCAGGTGCCAGGATCATTTGCTGTAGACCCTTGACTAACTAGTTTAACCACTCTCTGACTCTTCCTTTGTCAGTGAAATGAGCAAGATAATGCCCATCTTGTAAAACGATTGTGATGATATAGTTAATATAATTAGAATACAGATAACGCTCAAAAAGTTCTAATTAGTGACCTGTTAGCAACGCGTTGAAAGCACACAAAAGAAAACACACAAAAGGGGATCAATGGATTTGCTAGTTGGGCAGATGCTAAAGAAGGAAAAAAGAAATCAGGAAGTCTTCATCTCCTCAATCATATTAAAGTTGCGGCAGCGGTCCCCAACCTTTTTGGCACCAGGGACCGGTTTCATGCGAGACAATTTTTCCATGGACAGGGGTGGGGAGGCCGTGGGGGGGATGATTCAAGCACATTACACTTACTGTGCACTTTATTTCTATTGCTATTATATTGTAATATGTAATGAAATAATTAGACAACTCACCATAATGCAGAATCTAATGCCGCCGCTGATCTGACAGGTGGAGCTCAGGCTGCGACGCAAGCGATGGGGAGCAACTGTAAATACAAATGAAGCTTCGCTTGCTTGCCTGCCGCTCACCTCCTGCTGTGTGGCCTGGTTTTTAACAAGCCAGGGACCAGTACTGGTCCCTGGCCTGGGGGGTTAGGCAATGCAGAGTTGTGGGGCTAACTTGACCAAAAACTTCAGGTATAAAAACAGGCCCCCAGCGCTGTGGAAGGCCAGGGCGGGAGGTTCACTTGAGCCAGAAATATGAAACCAGCCTAGGCAACATAGCAACACCTGTCCCTCCCTCCATCTCTCCAAAGGAAAAAATCAGCCAGGAATGGGGGCCTGCGCCTGTAGTCCTAGCTACTCAGGCGGCTGAGGCAGGAGGATGGCTTGAGCGCAGGAGTTGGAGGTTGCAGTGAGCTATGATCATGCCACTCACTACACTCTAGCCTGGGCAACAGAACAAGACCCTGCCACACACACACAAAAAAAAGTTTAGGCAAAAACTGAATATCCATTTGTATTATTCTCCAGATGCTGGCTCTATACAGGTTTGAAATAATCAACCATATGAAGACATGGGAGACCTGACATAAGAGTAATTCACAGGCTTAGAGAAAGACTAAGCAGTTATAGTTGACAAGTTCATGCAATGAAGGTTTGAAAGAAATAGTGATATTTAAGCATGTTTTAAGTCCAGGAAAAATAAGAATCAGAGGCACATAACAGATGTCTTCATGCATTTGAAGGGCTTTCATGTAGAAGATAAAACAGTATTTTTTTGCGCAGCTTCTGAAAACAGAACTTGAATCAGTGGGCTGATCTAAATCTAAATGGGTGTGGATTTGGATATAAAAAAATTCTCTAACAAGTAGAACAGTTTCTTCTTTTACTAGAAGTTCTGGGGCAGAAGCTAGCTGCGTTTTACCCATAAGAGATGTTATCAAGGGATTTCTGAATTTGGAGACAAGAGAACTGGATAAAATGACCCCTAAGATGCCTTTCCCAACTCTCATTTTTAATATGTTAATGTCCACTTTATAGAGGAGAATTTTACATTCAATTAATGATGTAGACTATACAATTGGTAGATAAAAAACAAATAACAAAATAGGCCTATTATATCACCCCAGTGTATTGACATTGATGGTATTCCTTATTTCTTCTCTCTACTGAAAACAACCCCGCTCACTCCAGAATCATAAAAATTGTTCTCAGGATTAGCTAATGAAGTCCACTTAAAAATAAGCCCTGGAGGAAGTTAGTAATTATTACTCTTATCTGTTAGCATCATGATATAGTAGGAAAAAACTCTAAATTAGGAATAAAGAAGACCTACTTTTGTTACTATTTGCTTGGTAGTTAGCCTTTTCCTCCCTGAGGGAATGTCCCACTATATTTGGCATAGTGAGCAGAAATCAAGGGAAAAGTTGTAGTCTTAATAGCATCAAGTGTCAAAGAGCAGAGTTTAGGGATGCTAGAGAAACTGGAAATTGAGAAGGGAAATGTCAGAATAGAGTCAGCAACCAACAATGTGGGGGAGAGACAAAATCTGCATAAAACTTCCCTCAAGAATAATACAAGGATGTTAACAATTACTATTTCCACTCAACACTCTACTAGTGGTCCTAGCCAATGTAATAAGGCAAGAAAAAGAAATAAAAGGCAGAAAGGATGGGAAGGAAGACATAAACTGTCTTTATTCACAATCAACATAATTGTTTACAAAGAAAATCCTAAGGAATTTACCAAAAAAATAAAAACCTACATGACTTAATAAGTAAATTTCAGAAGGCTGAAGGCTACAAATCAGTAGGGAAAAACCAATCATGTTCTTATATAATAGTAGAAAACAAATGGAAACAAAAATTTGTTCAAAAAATTCCACTTATGATAACATCAAAAACACAAAATATTTAGAAATTAATATGACATGCAAGGTCTGTAAACTCTTCATTGTGCAAGAATGAAGCAAGACTGAATTGCTGAGAGAAATTAAAGAAAACCTAAATAAATAGCATAGTGTACCATGTTCGTGAGTTTAAAAATTCAGTTCTTTAGGATGTCCTCAAATTAATCTATAGATTTGAAGCAAACTTAATAAAAATCTCAACAAGTCATTTTTTGTAGAAATTAACAAATTGATTCTACAAATTGCATAGAACTGCAAAGGACTTAGAACAGCCAAAACAAAGCCAGATGACTCGCACTTCCCAATAACAAGCCTTACTATAGAGCTAGTGTAATGGCAATAGAGAGCCATTGGCATAAGTATAGATGGAATGAAATAATAAGCCCATAAATAAACCCCAACATCTTGGGGTTTATTGCCTATATATCCATACTATTACCAGCTCTGAGATTAGCAGAATTTTCATGAATGAAAAAACTGTAGTTACATGTACAACATCTTAGCTAAAAGTATGATTGCATATCTTTTCATATACTTAAGATGTCTTTTTTTTCTGTGAACTCTCTAGGGTATCCTTGGTCATTTTTCTATTAGGACTATTTGTCCTTTTTATGAGAAATTTTTTCATTTAATATGTGGTTCCTTTTCCATGATATATATTAAAAATATTTTGTCCAATATCAATTTTTGTTCTTTTTTGTCTTCTATGGTTTATGACATCTATAGAAGTCTCTTTCTTCAAAATTATAATATTTTTCCATATTTTCTTTCAGTATTTTTATGTTTTCTCTTTCTAAATTTTAATCTTTGATCATCTGAAATTTATTATAATGTAAATGGAAAGGCTTTAACCTTTTTTGCTCAATGTCTAGCCAATTAGTCCCATATCATTTATAGAACAATTTGTCTTGTGTGTCAGGATGGCCAAGTGGTCTAAGGCACAAGACTCAAGCTTTC
>NW_012148030.1:1370158-1371768 GCF_000956105.1 Propithecus coquereli
ATTAAATTATTATTAAATTAATAAAACAACCATAAGGAAAATAACCCAGTACAATAGCAACAACAAATTTAATGCATTGTGGAAAACCTTGATGAAAATATATGACTTGTTTGGAGGACTTTAAATAGCAAATAACTAGTATCTAGTTACTTAATATAGTAACCAGTATCTAGTATTTTACCCCATATTAGTTTATTACATATTAGCAAACTACTCATTTGTCAGGACACAGAGAAAATAGGGCAAATAGTGAGTTTTGGTGAAATACAAGTGGAAAAGCCCCAGAGCATACCTAAAACCCTAATCCCACAGAGGCAACTAAAATAAGATTAGTGGATTATCCAAGGGGATATAAGCAACCCTTATATAAACAGAAGGCATGAATACAAGGGATTCAAAAGATATGGCAGCAGGCTTCAGCCCTATCAAATCAATACATGAGTAAATCTGCCAGTTGCACAGATAACAGAAAAATACAGCAGCAGAATCATTCTCTCAACTCAAACGAAATATTCTTTCTCAGATTTCCTTCCCCAAACATTATAACCATAGGTCTCAACCAACACAAAGCAAGGAGAAAAAAAATAAGAAAACAAGCCACATTTGTCTTTTTTGGCAAAAATATCTCCATTTAAGATCAGGAGACTTATATCAGATATTCCATGATAGCATTTTAACATAGGAGAAAAAGTTCCTCTTACAAGCCACAATCAATTAGCCTTTGTCTGTTCTCGTCCAAGTGCTGCAGTTCCTGTGTCCAGTTGTTTTGAAGCAGTAATTAACATGTAACATTGGAAGTTAATCTGCATTTCACGTACTTTAAATAAACAAATCAATGCTGTGTTCGCCTTGGCAATTATTTTTGGAAACTGAGTACTATTTACTTGGAAAAAATTGTAGCCATAGCCTATCTTTAAATTCTTCTCTTTTTGTTGTTTGTTTTAAATTAGGATGAACAATACCATATTGGGAGAAGGAGAATTTCAGTTTTCCCAAGCTTTTCTGCCAAGTCCCAAAACTTTATGATAGCAAAGTAGGGGCAAGAAAAAAATCCCAATCCTAATAAAGTGCCATGAGATATTTTAACATTTACCAAAATGTCAAAGCCTAATTTGTTGAAACTTTGCCCAAAAGTCTGCACCAAATAACTCTGCCTTGATTTTTTTTCTTTTTTGTTTAAAAACATCATGTTAGAAATAGCTACTCAGCTCTAAATTCAGAAGGTATAAACCAAATTTGGGGAAAGCTGACAATATTTAGTACAAGTGTTCTCAAAGCATTGTCATAATTTTACCATGAGTAACTTAAGACTAGGCCATTAGTGCCAATTTGCCCTTCTTCTCATATGTTTGCCTTATTTAATCTCATTTGTACAGTTAAATTTAATAAGGAGCAAAGGCCCTGGGTGCAAGCATTAGACAGTGTTTACAGGCACCCACGAAACTCCCAACCTAACAGACAACCAATTTTATCAAAATTCCTTAAAAATATTTATTCTAAAGCTTTTGCAAACCCCTTTCTCTTTCTCTATCTCTCCTTGCCAAGACTTATACAAATATATATATTTATGTATACACACATATACATATATGTGTGTGTATATACACACA
>NW_012148030.1:1381744-1395705 GCF_000956105.1 Propithecus coquereli
ACATTTGTATTAGTAAGTGAAATTAGTCTGTAGCTTTCTTTTTTTATTATGCTGTGTCACGTTTTGATATCAATATTATTTTTCTGATTTTACAAAAATAACTTTGAAGTTTTCCTTCTTCTCATATACTATACTATGGAACAGTTATAATTGCATTGGTATTATTAATTTTTTTACATTTTTATTAGCATTCAATTGCAAAACCATGGAGATTTGATACTTTTGGAGAGGTTACTTTTTAACAACTTTTAAACATTTTTGTGTGTCTAATGTTTTATTTATAATTTCCATACAATCTAGGATCGGTTTTAGTAATTTTTATTGTGTTTAAAAATATTCCATTTCATCCATATACAATTATTTTAATCACCATTAAATTTTTTTAATTTCTTCTAATTTTGTGATTGTTTTCCATTCTCACTTCTTATCTTGCATTTTTGAGCTCTTCTTGCGTTGCTTTTTTAAATACAAAAAGCTGTTTAAGAGAAAAACAACAAAGAGGAAGGAAAAGTAGTAATAAAGAAAGGGGAAATAAAAGGGAAAATGATAAGGAGGATGAGGAAGCAGAGGAAACAAAGAAAAAAATAAGGAACACAGGAGAAAAGAAAACAATATAAAAGAAGAAAGGATCCAAGATCACCTCCCCTGCCAGACATGGGACAAGGTTGCCCAGATTGGTGCTACTCAAAATAGCTGGTCTGTGAACTGTTCGTTAATGGTCCACAATGAGATAAAGAGATTATGCCAAAATGTGAGTCAATGTATTGTCTTGTTTCCTTCAGCAGGAAAGCTTTGCTATGAAAAAATATCTCAGCTGACTTAACAGTCTGCTTAATGACATATTTGATTTACATCCTTGTGCGATTTTATCTCATCAGGTCAGGTAACAGTTTGTCGACCAGTAATAGCACTGAACTAGATCCTTCACCAAACAGGCCTCCAACAGGTTGCTCATCCCATCCCATCCCATCCCTCCCTCATCCCATCGAGACTCTTTAGCTAACTTCACGGCCTCAGTTACCATTTTTACCTTAATCAAAATCCTTACCCATAATCAAAAAAGTTCAACACACATAATAAGTAATTAATATTGATTGATTTAATAATCAATACACAGCCCCAGTGTGTGTACAGCTCACAGGTGATGCATGGAACAATTTGCACTAGGCTTAGGATAAATAATGCTTGAAATTAGTAGACACTCTACTCCCAAGTTGTGTGTCCCAGTGCAAAGCAGTGTCATCCAGAGAAAAGGGGACTGTTTTCTTCTCCCAATGTCATGGGCCTGCCCAGAGGAGCTACCTTTTTCTAATCTACAGAAAGGTCCTATTAGGTTAGAAGCAGCCCTGTGAATTACTCAAATACAAGGGATTTTACTGCAAATTAGCTTCTGAAATACAGCTGCTCCAATAGTCTTAAACTAGATGGTGTAATTTCTATGTGATAGAAAGCAGAAGCATCCCAAAAGTACGGCAAATTGGAATGACAGCTCCTTGACACAGGAACGTACCACCACCTGGCTTTTTTATCTATCTCTCTTTATTTTTTCAAGGTCTAACATAGCTCCTCTGTCAAAGAAATGGGAGATTGTAACTAAAATATATTTCTATAATCAGTATAAAGGGTTGCTGCACTTCTCAGCTTAGACATCCTTTTCTTCAGGAAGTTTGTGGTCAGATGCTCTTCCTCTGTTTCCTCCAGTAGTAATCTTTATTTTCCATTCTGCAGCACTTAACACTGTACTGTAGTTGGCTACTTGCATTTCCACTTACCAAAGCATATTATTCGCTACCGTATTGTGAATGCTTAGCACAGTGCCAGTACATGGAAGGAGGCAGGGCTGGGAAGTGGAGGAAGAACATAAGCAAAAAACCTGCAGCAGAGTATAGTTTTTAGACATCAATTCGTGTGCTCCTCTTTGCAAAAGTAGAGACAGAAAGCCATCCAGGAACAGATCTTTATCTAATAAAGAGTCCCTTGACTATCCCTAGATATAGTCACATCCTAAGACATTCTGATGGACTTAGCAAAACCCAGCCTCCCTTTAGACGAATTTTTATAAACAACTCAAGTAATTTCTAGGAGAAAAGAGACAAAACACTGCTCCCTAAAATTCAAAATTAAGGACACTGGCCAAGGTAACTCTAACAAAGTCCCCCTGGCAGAAAAGTGTAACAAGACCACTGATTCAAAAATTACCTCGAGGCTAGATGCGGTGGCTCACACCTGTAATCCTAGCACTCTGGGAGGCCAAGGCGGGTGGATTGTTTGAGCTCAGAAGTTCGAGACCAGCCTGAGCAAGAGCAAGACCCTGTCTCTACAAAAAATAGAAATAAATTATCTGGACAACTAAAAATATATAGAAAAAATTAGCCGGGCATGGTGGCACATGCCTGTAGTCCCAGCTACTCGGGAGGCTGAGGCAGTAGGAGCCCTTGAGCCCAGGAGTTTGAGGTTGCTGTGAGCCAGGCTAATGCCACGGCACTCTAGCCCAGGCAAGAGAGGAGACTCTGTCTCAAAAAAAAAAAGAAAAAAAATTATCTTGAGGAAAATGGGGAGTCTAGGCTCTACACCTCAACTTAAAGAACTCTCAGAACGTCTCATAGACTCTCCTTTATGTTCTCAGCCTCCTCAAAAAAAATGGAGCAGAGAAAGAGAGGAAAGGAGGAAAAGTAGGAAAGAAATTTTAAAAAGTGGAAGGAAGGGGAAAATAAGAAACAGAAGAAAAGAGAAATCATTTTGTCTGCCAGGCTCTGTACTGAATCATCTTAGACCTTAAACAACCCTATAGGGTGGCTATTGTTAACCCCATTTTCTAAATGAGTAAACTGAAACTCAGACAGGGTAAGGAACATGCACAAGGGCACAAAGGTGGGAGCTTAGATTTCACCCATGTCGGTCTGCCTCCCAGAGATCCTCCTTTCAGCTACTAAACTGTATGACCCCAATTTACATCATCCAGTCCCAGTCACACACCCCACCCCCTTCCCTCATCAGAGAAGCCAGTAGAGAAAGTGTCCAGTGGGATCTGGGTTCAAATTCCACATAGACTTTTCTTAATCATGTATCATCTGTCAGTCACTTGCTGGCTTTGTGACCCCAGACAAGGTACTTTTCTCCTTGAAGGTCAGTGATTGCTAAAGAAGAAATAATATTTACTTCCCCAAGTAATTGGGAGACTTAAGTGTGTTTCTGAAAGAGAAAAAGGCAGATACCCAATAAGTACTCAAAAAATATGCCAACATTTCACACACACACACACACACACACACATACACCTGTCACTGGAACAGGAGGCAGTCTGGTCTACATCCAAAGCTTAGTGTATATAAAAGAGTAAATGGATCCCTGCCACTTTTTATTTACCTATAGAAGCAGAGGAGAATGATTGTTTTGCTAACATCCAGCACATCTGGGGGCAAATCTGCCATGAAGAAAGTTTATTTTTGTCACTTTCCTTTAAACTTTCTCCCCTCCACACACACACACTCCACTGCCAGTTCCCGGGGGGATCATCTAGTGTTTCATTTACCAATGACTTTGTTCTCAACAAACTGTCATAATCCCAGATAATTTGTTAGCTGAGTGGTGCTCAAACAGCACAATCCTAGCCTGTAGCAATTCAGGAAGACCCTGGTCCTTTAAAGGAATCTCAGGTTACACTGGACTGGCCAGAAAAACAGCAGTCATTTGGCTGAGTTTGGATAAAAGTGACTGCAAATGTGGCTTTAGAGTCACATCACTGCAGAGGCTGTCAACTGAAAACAGGCAAAAGATCTTTGTGTTTTACTAGATGACACTAGGAAATGTTTAATATCAAAAGGGAGCACACCCCAAGGGGTCTTTTTAGTGGGCTGGGGGTTTTCTCTAGTGCCCCTGGAATCAGACCAATTTGTTCAGCCCATTCTTAAGGCCAGCTCTGGCTGATTCTGAAAACCAAGACATGCATGGAGGGCTCCAAAAGTTCTCTGAAATCCTGAACTGGACTGTTCGCAGCAGGATACGGGCCAAAAGGCTCCTCCCACCAATCCTGAAGCCTGAGACCCATCCAAAACTTCTCCAGGAATCCTGATGGGTTCCAAGGAATCCTGCCCAGGGAATTACTAAGAGGCCTCACCAGTGGGGCTCCTGTCCTTTCAAAGGGACCCACAGGAGGTCAGGGCTGCAGTGGAGGTTCAGGTCTTTCCTGGCTCAGGGTTTCCCAGGAAGGAGGGGATGCCCAGTGCATATAGAGAGAATAAAAAAGGTATCTTGTACATCATGGATGAACCTTGAAAATATTTTGCTATGTAAAAGAAGTAGTCACAAAGGACCACATATTGTATACTTCCACTTATATGAAATGTCCAGAATACGCAAATCCACAGAGACAGGACGGCAGGTTAGGGGGAAATGGGGAGTTACTGCTAATAGGTACGGGATTTCTTTTTGCGGTGCTAAAAATGTTATAAAATTACGGTGACGGTTGCACAATTCTGTGAATATACTAAAAACCATTGAATTGTACATTTTAAATGGGTGAATTGTACGGTATGTGAAATTATATCTCAATAAAGCTGTTTAAAAAACGAACAAAACTATCCTGAAATTTATCTTACGATAACCAAATCATTGGGTCCACATTCATAGGAAATCCATCCAAATACCATTCATTCATTCATTCACTCATTCTAAATTTACCAGTGAGTTCCCTGTGTGCAGAACTGGACCACCTTGTCAGAAACAGAACACCACGTCTCCTCACTGCACCCAGCTTAAAGCCTGTTGCTGGGTTTTAACAGGACCTCTTTATCACATACTGCAAGTAAAACGTGCCCTCCCTGGCCCTCAGGAGATGAGGGGCCCCAGGGCCTTTAACAGGGGAGTTTCAGGAAATCTCCGTTTCATTTATGCTCTCCACAGAGTCGCCAAAGCCTTACTCCCATCTTTGTCTTTTTCGTGCCCCCACTCTCCAAAACTTCCAGAAGAAATGGGGCTCTCGTTAGCAGCTCCAGAAGCAGTTTTCGGGCGAAATTGCTCACAGGTCCCTGTGAGAGCTGCACACAAACTTTGGACACTTTCCGTAAGGGCAGGTCCAAAACCCACCCGGACCTAAGCAGACTAACCCTGAGCTCAGGCGCCACAGGGCAAGGTTTCCACAGAGAACCCAAGAACCCAATACCAAGGTCGGAGCACCTGGAGTCTTGGGCTTGTAGACGGCCTCCAGGCTCTGCCCCGGGACTGGAGACCACCTACTGCCTCCAGGCTGCAACCTCTTTGCTGGGGCACTAACCCTGTCTCGCCTGTGCGCACTGTGCGCCAAAGCCCAGCTCCCCCATACTTCTCCGCCCAGTCACTGAGAACTAGAAGGCTTGAAACAGCGAGGAGGGGCCAGAGGGATAAAAGGAGGCAAGTAAGGGGTGCAAAAGCTAGGGCGGAGCATCCTCCAACAGTGCAGCCTGGTGGTGCCTCTCAGAGCCGCAGTCTTCTGGTTTCAGGCACCAAAGCAAAAAAAAGCATCCCGGTATCCTGGCGCAGAGACCTGGAGGAGCGCTCACTGCCACCATCCTCCAAAAACGCGCTCTGCCTAGTTGCTCTCCTTTGCGGCTAGCACCTGGTCCGCAGCTACCCACATCTGCGGCAGTACCAAGGGGTGGCTGGATGAATTTTGTCCCCCATGATCTTCATCGTCTGCTTTCTCAATCTATCCCAAATACAAAGTAAATAAAAACAGCGTGCTTTCTATGCATACCCTTCAAGACAAACCCATAAACCTCTTTCCCACCGGATTATGACCTTTACTAAGACCTTTCTGTATGGAAATGCGGGCACCGCCACTGTCCCGCAGCCAAACGCAGTTTCTTCCAGTCGCGCGCTCACAGCACCCAAGCACCGGGAAAAGCTCCTGGGAGCAATACAGGTATGTCCAGTGTCTCTGCACTCCCATCACTCAGCGCCTCCAATCTCCCTGCCCAGCGAGACCTGGTGAAGAGGCATCCAGCTGCACCCGTCCCATTCCTTCCCAAAGGTCCCCCAGGCCATCCTGAGCCTGAGTGTAGAGAAGGTCTGTGGGATCGCATTGTGTCTGCAGGTGGCTCACTTCCCCATGTACAGACTTTGAAGCCAAACCGAAGAAGAGCAGAGAAAGAGGAACTGACCTGTGCAGGGCAAGGTTCCAGCCCAGTTAGGACCTCTCGGCGTCTAGGGAAGACCCAAGCTCCCGCCGCGAGTTGGTTCTCCGCAGCGCACCGTCCTTGCGCGCTTCCCTCCAGTACCCTTTTTGAATCAGCCTCTTTTCCTCTCCCCCTCCTTTGCCCCCTCCCTCTCCCTCACGCTCTCCCGCTCCTCCTTCCACTCCCAGCTCCCGGAGCCGCCTCCGCCTCTCCAGCGATTCCCTCCTGCTGGGCGCCCCGAATCAGATAAGAGGAAAGGAAGGCCCGCCGGCGGCCAATTATAGAGCGGAAAGTGGCCGCGGGGGCGGAAGGTGGGGAGGTGGAAGGCAGGCCTAAGTCCCTAACGCTCCCCACTTTCTCTCCTCCTCCTCTCCCCATCCCCGCCCCACTAGAGATGTGGAGAGGCCCGGCCCGCACCGCCCACGCGGCCCCGACCCCAGACCTGGCGGCCGCCCCGCGTGCGCGCCGCAGCCGCGTGTAGGGCGCGGGCAGCGAGCCGCTTTCTCCCCTCCGCTGGGACAGAAGCTACTGCAGAGCTCGTAAACTAGAACCCCTGATCGCTTTGGGAGGTCTCGAGCCCTCCTGTTTTCAGGTGCTGCGTGCCCACTTCCCCGTTCCCAAAGACTGTCCTGGCCTTCCCAGTCACAGACGCTGCGCTCCAGGTGGAGGAAAGGACGGGATGGTACCCACTGGAAAGGTCTTCGGTTCTCCCCTCCTCTCGCTTCCTCTTCTGAACAAATCTAAGTGCCATAAAACGCCAAAGCAGTGATGCTCAAACTTTAATGTGTAGGAGAATCATCTGAAGGTGCTGAAATTGACATTTTTGTAGGTTTTTAAAAGGGCGAAGTGTCAGCAATTTTGTGTGGTTGGACCCCATAACCTGCAGATTCCCCACCTGCAGAGATTCTGGTTCAATGGGTGTGACTGAGGCCAAGGACTCTGCATTTATCGAACCCCCTGGCGGTTGTGGTCCAGGCAGGCCACCCTTTAAGAGGCTGTGCTCCGGTATGGAGAGAACAGGACGCGCACCAGAGCCCCGCACTGGCTCTCTGGGGACTCGGTCCCGCTCTTGCCCGCTGGTCCCTTTTAAAAAGTTACCATCCTTATCCATTTTCTTAGTCATGCTAACGACTCTGCCCCCACCCCCGATTCTTTACAATCTTGCTCGTTCTGTGCTCACAAATGTTGTGGGTGGGGAGAGGTGCGTAAAAACCGAGGATTTAGCAAGACCTTATTTTTGTGAGAAAATACTTTCTCGCCTTGGAAAACTGAAAGGAGAGTATTTCACCACTGCCAAAGGCTGGTGATGGAGAGGAGAGGGCAGGCGGTACTCTTAGAAGGTCTCAGGAACTGCTCCCATCCTGCCCAGCTGAGAATCCAGAAAGAAGGGCTGTGAGGTCTGAAACCTGTCAAGTTTGTCCTTCGGCCATTCCAACTGGCCAAACTGCAGTTAGCCACCTCCTCTGCTTTCCTGGAATTTGTGTGATGGTTGCATCCCTGCCCATGCGCTGAACTTCCCCCGAGGTCCTGCGGTTGGAGCGGAAGGCCGGCTACAGCCCCCGCCGCCGCCCTGCGTCCCTTGGTCTGGGTCGGAATTGGCCTTAGCTCAGCCGCAGGGCGCGGCCCGAGCAAGGCGCCGTTCTGCTTCCGCGCTTCACTGAACGCAATTCTCCGGGGTCAGGCGGCCGCGCAGCTTTTTAGGAGACCGACTCAAGTCCAAGGACTCCGGACGCGGTACTGCAAGAGTGAGAGCGCCACCTGGTGTCTGCGCGGGGTTTGGGCTCGAGCGGAAACTGGGAAGATTCCCATTCACCCTAGTTTTATACGTAGAGACCACAATTCCTGAAACGCGTATGTATTTCTGAAGATAACTACCACTTTGGTTAGCTGTCCTTTCCTCTGGCCCCATACAAGTGCCTATCCCCCTCATATTCTGTTCCGACTTTTCACTAAAAAAAATTTACTCTTATGTTATTCATTTTTACCAAGATGCATAGGACTAACATAAGCTTTTCTTGTAATTCCCTTGGGGAAGGTAGTTGCATATTAGCACAAAGTTTTAGGTAAAAGATGGAGGGGAGTACCACTAATTTAATTCGGAAAATTGGCAATGGGAGATTTCCTGATGATTTTAAAATGTGAAAGATGTGTACAAAAACCCATATACAACAAATAGGCATGATATTTGCTTGATAAATCTTATGATGATTTGTATTGATTTAGTCATCATATAAAGTGTTATTTTTTGAGAATTCTAACTCATCCTTTCTCCCTTTCCTTTTGACTTCTTGAATGTCACTTTAAATGTAGATAAACTTCAGTTAATGTTGAATCAGAATGGCTGGTTTCAATCAATTTTCCATTTAGTTGCAGTTGTGTGTGACGATCCAGCACTTTCAAGAGAGTGTTTATTCAACACTTGTCTTAAGGTCAGCCCTCAGAGTCTGGTAGAGTACTGAGACATGAATCATAGAAGCAAGACCAGAAGACCCCACTAAAGTTATCCTCCTTCAATCTAGGAAAAAAATACATATGAGTATCTGGGGCTTTTTCAAAAATATCAAAAAATTCCAGCTTCCCACAGTAATTGATTTCAGGACTCAACAAGCCTTTGCCAGAGTCTCATCCTGAGTTAGTGACATGCTTATAATCCTATTTCTCTCTAAGGATTCCACACATGCGCGGGCATGCATTCTCTCTCTCTCTCTCTCACACACACACACACACACACACACACGCACACACACACACACAACACCCTTTTTGCCCCTCTCCCCTCATTCCCCTGAAACCTTGAAGGAAGACTTTGGACTTAAGCCAGAATTGAAGTTCTCTGCCTCTTTCTTGCCTCACTTTGGTAAAGTTATTTTGCCTCTCTGAGCCTAACTCTTCATGTTTAGGAAGAGACTAATCAATTATATCTTAGGGTATTGCCATGTGGATTAAATGATAGATGTATTCGTGGATCTGATCCATGACAAATAATTAATGCATGTCAGCTATATCACTCAAACTGGGATTGTCACCCTCCTGCCCGTTGCACATAGCTGCACTCTCTTTAGCAGCCCCTTCTGGAAGATTCTCCTTTCAATATTTCTCAACAGAGGTGCTATTGGCATTTGGGCCAGGACAGCATGACTAACTCAGACTTTGTAGAACAGTTATCATTCCTGGCCCCATGAACCAAATTCCAGTAGCACTCACCACATCTCCTAGTCATTGTGATAACCAAAAATTCCGCCACACCTCATGCCAGCTGGATGAGTTATTTGCAGTTCTACTCCAACCCCTTTGTAACAGCCAGCTGTGACTTTTCCCCCAGTCCAGCATCCATTCCACCTTCACACTCAGCCAGGAGGCAGGCACCAGCTGATAATAATATACCTAACCTATAAGCAATAACCATAGCCCAAGTCCCTGCTCCCTGCTCCCATGTTCCCCCTCCATGCTGACTACCCCATTCCTGCTTCTGAGACCCTCATATTTGCCCTGATCTTGCAACAGCGCAGCTGGTAACAGAGGGTTGACCCCAGCACAGCAGGTGTCTTCAGAACCCTGCCCCATAGTCAAGGGCCCATTCCTCTTCCAATGGACTGATGTCCCTGCCACAGCAGCTGTTAAATACTTTGTATCTCACCCTAGAGTAGCAGAGCTCTGAATTCCTCCAGGAAATTGCCTCCATTCCACTGGATGCATTTGCAGGGGACTGTCATTCAGTGTGCCCTGTTTTCCCCTAGCTAAGTGTGGACATATGCTCTAAACTAAGCCAACCAGATACTCTCTCCCTCAGATGTAAGTGGTAGGACACAAGGGTAGAAAAAAACTGTTTGATGAATTTTTATCTTGGTTTATCCTAACAAGGAGGCCAGAAGGAACAATAGCTCCTTATACCCAGATACAGCTCTAACATCTAGCAGGAACATACAAATGGAGCGACACCAGTTGTTAAAACATTGAAATGCTTTCATACTGCTTGGTAAATACCTGCTGCCCCACAACACAGAATGTCCTCTTCACCATCCCTTTCCTGAGACCCCTGCCCCAGATCTTCCTTTCGACCCTTAGATCCACTGACGGCCTCTAGGTCCCTGCTCAAGTGTGGCTACTGACATCCATTCTGGTTGGGTTGTCCCCGGTACCATCCTGGTTGTTCACTCTTTTGAATACCCTCCCTACCCAGAGCTCTCGCCCATCTGGCTCTGGTTCTTCCTGAAGCTTTCATCTCAGTCCAATGAGCAACCCCACTAATGCCAGATTTGATGTCTCTCCCTGTTAATGGAAGGAACTCAACTGAGTCAAACTTTATTTCACCAATCCTGAAGCTGGGATAAAGGACATGAGAGAGCTTCTCCAAGCTTATCTATCCAGTGTATTAATAGCAAAATCAACCCTAGAATTCAGATGGTTTAACTCCCAGGCCATGTATTTTTCCACTATAGTGTGCTGACCCTTTTCCAAACAATTATAGCAATAGCTCCCATACTCGTACAGGGTTTTTGCTTTACAAAAGTGCATTCAAGTGTATCACCCTATTTTAATACATCAGCTCTGCAAAGTAAGAGTCATTCCAGAGGTGAAAATGATTTTGTCTTCCTCCATTCTTTGTGGTGCTGGAGCCCTCCCCTTCTCCTTACAATCGCCTTTCATGTTCTCGAACCAGTGATTAAGACATTCCTCATCTTTTCATCTCCATGGCCCAGATCAAAGTCATGACTTTAACAGTAGCCAAGTGTTTCATGTGTGACAGCATCCCACCAGTGTGTGCATGCTGCATAAAAGGTTCTATTCAGAGCACAATAGTGCTGGGTCAGGTGTAAGTGATTATATACACAGTCATGTACCACACGACGACGTTTCAGTCAACTACGAATCACGTATACGGTGGTGGTTCCGTAAGATTATAATACAGTATTTTTATCGTACCTTTTCTATGTTTAGATGTGTCTAGATACACAAATATTTACCACTGTGTTGCAACTGCCTACAGTATTCAGTACAGTAAAATGCTGGTCAGGTGTGTGGTCTAGGAGCAATTGGCTACACCATATAGCCAAGTGGGCTGTCCTATCTGGGTTTGTGTAGGTACACTCTACAATGTCCCCACAATGACGAAATTGCCCAAGGATATATTTCTCAGAAAGTGTCCCCATCATTAAGTGACACATGACTATATGTGCCAAATGCCCTTCACTTCACAAATAAAGAAACTGAGGTCTGAGGTCTGAGTTAAATACCCTGTCCAAGTCCCCAGAAAAGTCAGTGGCAGATATTGCTAGGTTCAATATAACCTAACAAAAAGCCAAGACTCTTTCCAATAGTAATACTGTCATTAGAAGAAAAAGAACCTTTATCAAGATGCTTTTGAATACCAGAAAGGTTGGGAGAACTCACATGGACTATTTTATTTTTTTAATTATTATTTTATTAAAATAATGTATACATGTAATTTTTAAAGTTAAGTAATACTGAAAACTTGTGATATAAATAATACTATCTTGCTGTCCAGAAGTAACCATTTTTGACCCTTTTAAGTAGGTTTTTTTCTGACATTTTCAAAATCTCCATACTTCCCAATAACATGCATGTGCTGCTGTGTCTGTTAATCAGTTTTACACCTTGTTTATATATTTCCTATTATGGTAGAAAAGGATCTGCTCTCTTATTGCCGATCCCTCTTCTCTCTCATCTTCCCAATGTGATTAGACTACAATTTGGGTTAAATCCGTATTGAGTGTTTCCATTCACATACTATGCAAATATTATTCATATAAAAGCATCAAAATGTACTATGATTATTTCCCTTTTCTACTTTCAGTTTTTCCTGAAGTTAATAATTACCGTTGTTTAGTTTTTTTTTTTTTTTTTTTTTTTAGTTTGCTTAATTTTCTCTTTGCCTTTTGCTAGTTCTTCCTACTACTTCCAGTAACATCTCAGTACCATGTTCCGCAGGGGCACTTATATCAGGTAAAAAAATTTTTTAGACATATTTCCTTCTTTGGGCAGTTTTCTCTTTAGACCTGCTGCCCAGTTGTCATCCTGGTTTTAGCTTTCCTACCATACCCGGAAGTTCTTCTACCTCTCTCTACGATTGGATTCCTTATTTCCCGGATATCACATCTTCCTCTTTCCCCTTGTTTTGGTCAAGTATATCCTCCGGGATTTTGATCTGGTTAAAAAGGTGATTCAGTAGTAGCAGGCGTGGCGATGGCAGTTCCAACAGCCTGTCTCTTAGGTCACACTGCTTCAGTCTGAATGGCTGCCGTCCTAGTCAGTTTGGGCTGCTGTAATAGAATACCGTAGACTGAGTGGCTTCAACAACAGAAATTAATTTCTCACAGTTCTGGAGGCTGGGAAGGTAAGGCACTGGCAGATTTGGTGTCTGGTGAGTGCCTGTATATGGATTTGCAGATGGCTGTCTTCTCATATCCTCACGTGGTGGAGAGAGAGATCATCACTCTTGCGTCCCTTCTTAGAAGGGCACTAATCCTATTCATGAGGGCTCCACCCTCATAAACTAATCACTTGCCAGAAGTCTCACCTCCTAATACCATCACATTGGGGCTTTAAGCTTCAACATATGGATCTGGGGGGACACAAACATTCAGTGTGTAGCCACTGCCCTCTACACCTGATGTACAATCATCATTCCATAGGTTCTCTCTGTTTCTCTGTTGTGCTGAATACCCTGTTTGCAATTTTTCACATCTTCCTAGTCCTGATTTTGCTCCTTCATTTTGAATAAGGACATCCCCTAGTGGTATCCTAAGATAGGCGCATGGCGAGGGGGAGATATATTTTTCAGATCTTTTATAATATTTTACCCTCACATGTTTTATGAGTTCGACTGGGCATAGAACTTTAGTTTAGAAATAATTTTCCTTCAACATTTTGAAGGCATTGCTCCCTGTTCCTTGCTTCCAGCATTGCTGTTATGATCAAGAAGCCATTCTGACTTTTGGTTGTCTCTGAGTGAACTGTCTTCCCAACCTATTCACTCTGGAAGCCTACAGGATCCTCTTTTTGTCTCCTATGTTTTGAAATTTCAAAATGACATACGCTTTTGTAGGTCCAGTTTCATCCATTGTGCTAGGTACTCCATAGACCCTTTCAATCTGGAAATTCATATCTTTTGTTTCTGGAAAAATCTCCTTAATATTGCATTATTGAAATCCTCCCCTCTGTTTCTCTGTTTTTTATATCTGGATTTCTTTTTTCAGATAATAGACTGCTGAGAGTGATGCTGTAATTTTTTTACTTTTTCTGTATCTTTTTCTTTTTTGTTCTACCTTCTGGATCTTGTCACTTTATATATATACATATATTTTAGTTTCTCATTTCTGCTATCATATTATATTTTCTAAGAAATCTATTTATGTTCTTTTAATGCTTTTCCAATAGTATACTGTTCTTGTTTCATAGGCACAATCTCCCTGAGGACATTAATGCTGTTTTTTTTTTTCCTTAGCTTCTCTCTGCATGTACCCAATATTTCCCAATAGGCTTTTGTCTCTTTGTTTGTTTAGAATTCCATCTTCCACATTAGGAACTTTACTTGGACTTCTGCTATTCCTTCATGGTCTGCTCATTATTAATGAGAAAGTATCACATGGTTCAGAAAAAAAGTGTGTGTGTGCACGTGTGTATTGAGAAAGAGAAAGAAGATGTAAAAAAATGTTAGCAGTTGATGAATTTGTGTAAAGACTGTATAGGTTTCCTTTCTTGGCCAGCAAACATATAAAAAAATGCTCAACATCTCTAATCATTAGAGAAATGCAAATCAAAACCACAATGAGGTATCACCTAACCCCA
>NW_012148030.1:1396510-1400443 GCF_000956105.1 Propithecus coquereli
AGATTTTGATTTTTCAAAATAAAAAGCTGGGGTATAAAAAGAAAAAAGAGTAAACACAGAGTGGGAGATTGAAAAGCGGACTGGAAGTTGTGAATGGGTAGGGATTTGGGGCCTTGCACTGCACTGATCTCTAAGGTGGGCCCTGTTTGAGGACCCCTTAGGGTCTGTGTTTTTAGTCTTTCATCTTTGCCTGACAGATCCCCAAGGCATGCTCCTCCAGTGCCACACCCCAATGGTAAAGTCTGGCTGCCAGAGTTCTGACTATTGAACAAGAAGGTTAGGAGGACTTGGCAATCAGCACCCCATATGCACATGGCCACTTAATCCCTGTGTTTTCAGTACTGCACCTGAACTCTCCCCTGCACAGGTTCACTCTTAGGCTCAAGGCCCCATATTTTACCATTTCGAATAATCTCCAGCACTCTACCAGGATATAAGAGTATAACATTGAAGAGGGGGACTAGACATTTACCTTCTCAATCAACTTCTACCCAATCTTTGTTTTAGCACCAAACCTTTTTATCGCAGAGCTATGGACTGAATATTTATGTCCTCTCCAAAATTCATAGGTTTAATCCCTAACCCTCAGTGTGATGGTGTTTGGAAGTGGTGAATTTGGGAAGTAATTAGGTGCAAATGAAGTAGTGAGGATGGAGCCCCCATGATGGGATTAGTGCCTTTATAAGAAGAGAAGGAGACCAGATAAGAAGCATCTCGCAAGATCTATGAGGTGGTACTCTTATACTCTCCCTTTTCAGAAGAGGGAACTGAGGTAAGGAGAGCAGATTACTATAGAGTCAGCAAGTGGATGAGATAGAACTCAAACCTAGGCCTCCCCATCACCAAAGCCAATATCCTTAACACTGTGCTAAGCCATTCACACCCTTTTAATCAACTTAATTTCATGTTGCCTATTCTTTCCTATCTTTCGAGGAGAATTAATTGAAAATTCTGAAGAAGCCATAATAATGACATCCCCGAGGAACCCAGTAAAAACTACTGACAAGGATAAAGCACTATTACCTGTTACCTGTTACGTGTTACCTGCCATCTAATGGACAAGCCAGGCTGCTGAAGGGAAAGAAAGAGCTGTTAAATGTATTGTACCTTGAGCCTAAAGCTACACCTACAGATTATTCCCTGCTATTCTTGCTGCTGCTCCCATAAATAGCATAGTCCATGGATCCACCAAGGCTAGACTCAGGCCTCTGGTGAGCCTTCCTCTGAGAACCCACACCTCAGAGGAAAATTCCAGATAATATATAACCACTGAGATATATCCACCAAGACTAAAAAAATAATTTAAAATATTATTAACAGGAAAAAAACTTCAAACCAAAGGAAAGACACTCTCAGGAGACATTTAAGAATCAGCCTTGGGAATATTGAAGAGGACCTGAAGGTCTTCACTGATGACATTTTAGATTTTCCACAGAAATGAGGAGGATACAGAGGTAGAAAGGTAGGGAGAGGTGGGGAGGAAAGATGCTCTTTTAGATGAGGTTGGCAGGGTGACTCTGAGGAGAGAGCTCTTGAACAGGGAACCAGCCATGGAGCGAACTGACTGGAGGATGGGCAGACAGAACCACAAATGCAGAGTCTCTGAGGAAGGAGGAACAGCAAGGAGGCCCATGAGGCAAGAGAGGAGTGAGCTAGAGAGGTGCAGTCGAGGGATGAGGTCAGAGTGGTAACAGGGTCCAGATGTTGTACATGTTGCAGCTGGGTCCAGACATCATAGATCAAGACTTTGCATTTTTTTTCTGAGCGAGAGAGGAGCTCTGAACAGAACAATGACATGGTCAGATTTAACTATCAGGAGGAACTCTCAGACATCTAGATCTAATGTTCTCATGGGCTTCTCTTATGGCAGTCTTGTTTCTAAAAGTGAGAATAATAATTTTTATGCATTAACCATTTCACTTTAAAAGCTTCCTGAAATAAACTATCACACAGGATCCTCACCGAAAACTCGTGGGTATAAGGAAGAGTGTAGTATCTTCCAATCAGAAAAAGAAATGGAGGCATGAAGAAATGAAATAAGGAAAGGAAGTCTTGTGATCACGTAGCAGATTCCTAGGCAGCACCACCTCGCCAGTATTGGCATCAACCTGCAGTGTAAATGGCTTGATGTCTCAAGCACCGCAAAAAAACTTCCATTTAGAAACCCAGGGACCATAAAGGGTTAGGTATATTCCTTGCCTAGAGCTGTAGGGGAGAGATGCTGACGAACCTTTAGCTTATTCCGAATCTCCTGCGAAGTGAACTTGCCAAGTCTGATCTGTCAGCACTTATGATAATAAACTAATTTGTGACGGTCTGTGATGATAGAATTGAATAAGATTTGAAAATCTTTTCTTACTACATAGAACAAAAATCCGTTTTTAACAAAGAGGTTTCAATGTATCCGCCTGATATTTGGAATGAGTACATGTGGTATTGTTGATTTACTACTGGGGAGCAATTACTATTCATTTGTAACACTGTAAGAACTTTCAATTATTTTACTGAGTACCTAAACCCAACCACATCTTGGAGAAGTAAATAATTCTGTTTGTGAGAGTGTGGAATTCTGATAAACCTGAATCATCTTTTGGAAAAAAGCTCTCCTTAAAAATCATAAATATAGTTTACATGTTTGTACAATTGAACTTCACAATTAAAATGACTGTTGGTAGTCACCAAGTCTGTGGGGCTATCTTAAAGAAAGGAATCGACTTGGATGACCTTATATAGTCTTCCTCCCTCCTTTTTTTATAATTTTATGATGTATGCAAGTGGAATTTTCCTGGAGTCTCAAGTGTATTCTTTTTGTTTTTCCAAACTTTTTCACTAGACAATAGCAGCTGCTCTACACACAGTTGATCTTATTGGAGTGGCATTTTCTTGCACATTTGCCCAGAAAAAGGACCGACTTTTTGTCTTCAGAGCTCATGATCTCCTGGTATCCACAGTAAATTTTTGTATATATACTTCACTGATCAATCCTAGAATGACTCATTAACAAGATCGATTCTAAAAGAGTTGAAAGTTGTAAGATTCTTCATCTGGAGTTAGTTAAGTTTCCTATAATGAGGTAGTGGAAAAAAAATAAGAGCTAATTCCAGCCAGGGGACACTCATACAAAATAATAGAATCATCTGCTGGAAAGTATTTGGGAAATCATCTCCTCTATTTTCTGCTTCCAGGCAAGGCACCATCTAAGCCATTTCAACTCCTCAAACTACTCAAACTTTTAGAAGGCTCCAGTGAAAGAGAACCACATCCTCTACTCCCTTTCCATGGCAGCCTCATTACTGGGGAAAGCCTTTCATTTCTAGAAATCAAATAGCTCCAAAGAAGCAGGGAAGCCTCCACCCAATTGATTTTTCCCAGAGACCAAAAAGAAAATATGCTTTTATATGTGCAAAAGTTTAATGATTATGATATACTCTCTGGCAAAGCTGTAGGGTAACAACACTCTTATACATTGCCGATGGGTGTGCAAAATGATACATGAGTGAAATTTGGCAATATATAACAAAAATTCAATACACATTTACCCTTTGACCCAGCAACCCAACTTCTAGGGATTTTCCCTGAAGTCATATTCTGACAATATGAAAACAAATACACACAATGTTATTTATTAAGGCATTATTCATAATCACAAAATATTGGAAACAACTCAAATACTCATATGTAGAAAACTGATTATATGAATTATGTACATCTGTGCAACATAAAACTGTGCATCTTTTAAAAAGAATAAGGAAAAACTATATGAAGTAATACAGAATGATTTGTAGGATTTATTTTTAAAGAAAACAAGCAAAATACAAAAGCCTGAATGACAATGGTGCTATTCCCTGAGAGAGGAAATGCCAAAAGAGTCTGGAATGAGAGGGAAATAAAAAATGTTGTTTTGGACTAATTAACTTTCGAATGCCTTTTGAG
>NW_012148030.1:1411917-1413805 GCF_000956105.1 Propithecus coquereli
TACATATATAATATGTATTTAGTTTTAGTTATTTTGAACTTGTTTTTTCAAATTCATTATTAACAGGATTTATTCATATTGATACATGTGGTTATAATTTTCAATGATGCATAGCATTCAGTTATGGGACTGAACAGCATTTATTTATACATTCTCTAAGCAATGAGTTTTTAGATTGTTATCAGTTTTTTTTCTCTTATCAATAGTGATATCAGCACAGGGATGGAATTGTTGGATCATAGGGATTAAGAACATTCAATTTAATGAGATACTGCCAAAGTCCTTTCCAAAGTGGTTATGCCAATTTACTCTTCCTCTAGCAATTTATAAGAGATTTTGTTGATAACATATTTTTAAAGTTTGGTATTGTTGGCCTTCTTAATAATTGCCAATTATAGTGAAGAAATAAATATTAAATGACATAAATGCATTTCAGTCTCACAAGGGAATGTTACACATTAAAAATCAATTATATACGTAATCAAATATGTGCAATGAATAGATGTAAAACGGTATATTGTGAAGGAATAGCAAAATGGCCTTATGTGGCCCAACAGAGATAGAACTCTTGGGCTTGGAAAGAAGTGACCAGGAAACAAATTTCTTTGTGATAACAACAACTACAACAGTAGATAATAGTTGCTGACTGCCTGATATATCCAGGCACTCTGATTTTATATATGTGCTAAAGTAAATATGCAAGGAAGGTTTTATTAGACTCGTTTTACAGAAAACTGAGGTTCAGAAAGGTTAAGTAGCTTGACAGAGACCTTAAAGCTACTTCATGTTAGGAAATAGGATTCTAACACGTCAGCCTAGCTCTAGATGCACAATGACAAGAGTAAGACAGCTTGAGTCATGTAAAGGTTTCTTAAGGGCCAGAAAGTTAGGAATCTGGGCAAGGCATCTACAAATTTCTACCAGCCCTATAGGATTTCACTGTCTAAGGAGAAAGAATAGGAAAGGACAAAGTTATATTGCTAGGATCAGAAAGATAATTTTAAAACAGAATGTTTTTATGTTTCCTGGGTTTTTGTTTGTTTGTTTGGTTGTCTAACTTTTGTTATCTTAATTTTTAGTACGGTCTTCTTAAAATTCCTGCCTCTCAATCCCCAAATTTTGGCCAGCAAATTCTGAATGGAAGTAAAAGTGTGTCATTTCTGAGTCAGAATAACGCGAATGGCGGGATCACTAGCATACACAGAAGTGTCTACGATGATGGGACTGTTCCATACTCTGCACTATGCAATGTGGTAGTCAGTAGCCATATGTGGAAAAAACTACCGAGCACTTGAAATGTAGCTAGTGTAACTAAGGAACTGCAATTTTGATTTTAATTACTTTTAAATTAAATCTAAGTAGCCACATTTAGCTAAAGGCTATGGATTAGATAGTGCAGTTCTAGGGTTTTCTTTTTCTTGTGATGACAAATGTTCCATCTAATGTTTGCTCCGACCTGAGAAAGGACAACTCAGAACAGCGCTTCCCAGTGGTCAATTTTAATATATGCTAGCAAGAAATAAACTTTTGTTGTTTTAAGCTGCTGGGACTTTTTTCCTGCAGTAAAAGCTAGCCTATCCTAACTGATACAGGCGTGACTAGATGAGAGCTTTGATGGAAGGGTTGGAACAAAGTGTCCCTGGTCCACTAAGGTGGAGGCATTGGTGGTCCTGTATTACATGCACAGATGCACGGTTGTTTCTCTGCGCCCTGACCTGTACAGAAGGCTCCACTAAGGAAGTAAAATTTGAGCTATATAGTCACACAGCACTTAAGGAAGGGGATACATTCTGAGAAATGTTTCCTTAGGTGATTTTGTCAGTGTGCAAACATGGTAGAGTGTATTTACACAAACCTAGATGGCATAGCCTACTACACACCTAGGCTA
>NW_012148030.1:1413855-1417386 GCF_000956105.1 Propithecus coquereli
TGTGCAGAAGTTTTTAATTTAATTAAGTCCCATTTATTTATTTTTCTTGTTGCTGTATTTGCTTTTGGGGTCTTAGTCATAAATTCTTTGCCTATGCCAAGGTCTAGAAGAATTTTTCCTATGTTTTCTTCTAGAACTTTTATGATTTCATGCCTTACATTTAAGTTTTTTATCCATCTTGAATTACTTTTTATATATGGCAAGAGGTAGGGGTGCTATTTCATTCTTTTGCATGTGGCTATCCAATTTTTCCAGCACCATTTATTGAATAGGGCTTCATTTCCCTAGTGTGTGTTGTTGTCCGCTTCAGACATTGCCTTTTATCAAATAATTCCTCAGCAAACGGGTATATTATTGAGTAAGCCAGAACAGTGCTGTGAATCTTGTTCCATCTGCAGGGTGCTGTGAAGTTTAGAGAGGAGAGGAGAGGAGAGACTAGAAATGTGTAGAGGAACTGAAGAGAAGACCTTCAAAATGTGTGTACTATTTGACTCAGGGAGTACAGTAATTACACTTACTTCTAAGAATTATCCTAAAAAATGATCATGATTATATGCAAAATTTAAGAGACAAAGATAATCATAACAGCAAAACAAATTTAACAAATCGCATGTTATATGCATTAAGAAGGTGTGGAAGAATATATACCAAGGTGTACCCCATGATTTTCTCAGGTAATGAGATGATAGGTAATGTTAATTTTCTTCATTCTGGTTCTCTTTATTGCTAATGTTCTCTGCCATTATTGTGCCTAGTTTTTATAATTTTTACAGAGGTTATTCTTACTTCTTAAAATTTGTGTGTGGTTCTTTTCTAAGTTTAAAAATGTTCTCTTCTCTAGGAGTAGAAGTTAAAATTCCGAGGAAAAAGAACCTAGTTGCAAAGAAGAGGGTTGGAGAAACACTAAGAAGTGGAACCTCTTCCCCATCCTCAGACTGACTGTTCTGGTATTTAGCCAGATCTCCTCCAGCCCATACTTCTGCCATGAAATGACTCCCACTATGTCACCCAGACACCTTCAAGAGGCGGATTGAATCTATGTTAGCAGCAAGCCTGAAAAAAGTGGAATGTCCTTGCCAAAAATGAGTTAGAATTCCATCTGAGTTTAATTATTTTCCATTTCACCATGACCAGATTTCCTCCTTGTTGTCTCCTTCCCAAGAAACTGCCTGAAGCTTGGGTGCTTAGTCAGGTCTCAGGTATGAACCATCTGGAAAGAAATCATTCCAAGAAGAAACATTTTCCTACCAAAAATGTGTCAGAAGACTCTTAGTCAAGTGTTAGCTCTGGGCCCTCAATAACCTTAAGATTCCCCCAGGTGTGGCAAGAACAAGAAAGATGCCACGATGTATGATGCATGAAAACCAGGTGGGAAGGTCAGTGGGGCCCGGTCCATCACAGGTAGAAACATGTTTGGAGCAGATCCTCCAGGAAATGCATTTCAGTGATGTCTTCTGAGTATTAAGAGACATGGACTTTTTCATGGAAAGAAGGTATGGAAGATTCTCGAAACCTTTTCCAAAAGGCTCTTGACTTAGACTCTTCCAAAAATTATGGTTGGGCAAGTATTTAAATCTAGCTGTCTCTGACTCCAAAAACATGTTTTGTTTTTTAAATCATGTGATATTGCCAACAAATCTATTAGTTTTAAAAAGTCTTTTTTAAAAGAGATGGTGTAAAAAAAAAAAACAAAACTTATATCATAATCCCACACATACTCACATACACTCTTAACACACACAAAGAAAAACTTCCCAAAACAGTATACGCCTTTCCTATGTGCAGACAGATAATTACTATTGTATTCTATTTCTGCATTTGTTGATGCTGGTTTCAACCTACTCTGATTTTAGAGTGGGCTAGTTTCAACCCATGAAATATATTTCACAACCTATTAATGGATGGAAACCTACCTACATCATTTACATTTGTTGCTTTAGGCAATTTTTTTTCCAAAATTAGTTTTTAAATTGTCTTGGGTTTATATTTTACACAAAACTATTTTTGACCAATATTTTCCAGTACTAACATTATCACTACAAAAAGGCAAGAGTTCGCTCTGCATTTGTCCGTGTTGTTAATAAGTTCCACATTCAGACAAAACCTTCTCGACCTTTTGTCCTTAAATATTCTGTCACCTGCTTGTGTAGAATCCTTATTGTGTGGATATTACAAGCATTGCATGTCTAAGTGATTAATATTTGTGGAGGCAGGGAGAAGCAAGGTCTCTAAAGAATCCTTTATAGAGTGGGCCTAAATAAGAGCATTTTCTAAAATAAAGCATCCCATTTACTGTGTGACCTTAAAGAAGTGATATAACATCTCTGAGTGACCATCTCCTCATCTACAAGATAATAAAATCTCATAGGGTTATTGGGAGGTTTCTATAAAATAATCCAGAGAAAGGGCTTGGCACAGTGCCAGGCACAACATAAGTTCATTTTGGGACATGAATTATTATTATTATTACAATTATTTTAAATGAACCCCTTGTGTTATACTAAGGCCTCTAAAAAACAGAACCTAAAACAAGAAATAAGATCCTAACACTGACTGGGCACAGTGGCTCACACCTGTAATTGCAATACTTTGGGAGGCTGAGGTAGGAGGATTGTTCAAGGCCAGGAGTTTGAGACCAGCCTGGACAACATAGCGAAACCCCATCTTTACTAAAAAAAATTAAAAATTAGCTGGGTGTGGTGGTACCAGCTACTTGAGAGGCTGAGGTGGGAGGATCACTTGAGCCCAGGAGTTTGAAGTTACAGTGAACTGCACTCCAGCCTGAACAACAGAGCAAGACTTTGTCTCAAAAAATAAATAAATAAATAAAAGATCCTAACAGTGTTTGGGGGAAGCAAAAGCCCAGGGCAGTGAGAGTGGAGGAAAAGAGAAGGTGAGGCAAGGAAAGATGCAGAGCAATACAGTGGGATGTGCTCTGTGCTGGCTACTGTTAATTTCACTGCACACTGTGAAGAGACAAACCAAGTTTGCTTTGCACATAGAATGTCTCTAGAAGAACTGCAAGGAGGAACTGCATCATCCCGGACTTGTCTATGGAAGAGAGGGTGGTGGGGGAATTTATTCACCATACTTCCCTGTCTATCCCTTTGTCCATTGGTCATGTTTCACCCTGTGAGAAGTTAACTCCTCTGTAGTTCCTGATTGTGGTATCTAACCCCCCCAGTGACTGCTGAGGAAGTCAGATCCCTGCCCTGCTTTGTGGTGTTTCATCCCAGTCTTCAAATGGAAGGCCAACCTGGCTCAGGTGAAGTATCACTAGGAGAGAAAATTGGAGGCAACTGAGGATGGTTTCTAAGGAGAGGCTCAATGCGCCTCAGGTGCTCTAATTGGATTCATCTTAACCCTTAGCTCATGGCATACTATTATTCTTCCATACATGTCAAATTTTTCTTAATATGATGTAAAATGATAAACTGATATAGATGAACCCATCACCAGGCTGAGAAATAGAATTCTGATAATAAATTACAAATATATATTGATACACACATATATATGTATATATAAATG